>NW_028241620.1:0-121579 GCF_964263255.1 Lissotriton vulgaris
AGCCCCTACGGTGGAGCCATTCAGGCTCGGGCAACATTTGGAGCCATCTGGCTCTTTGAAATAAAGAGGCCCCATCATTGGAGGAGTCCTCTGCCCAGCGGGGCTGCTCTGCGGGAGGCACTGGCGCGGTGCCTTCACTTCACTCCCCCCTGCCGGCCTTACTCAGCGGCTCATCCGGGTGGGAGCTCTTTCTTCCGGGGATGTGGCAGCGCTTCTCCTGCGGGGCTCCGCCACACTCTGGGGAGCCCCGCACTGCCGTTGGCGGCCTTGGCCGCCAGGTCTGATTCACCCGGGCCCCCTCCTGGGACCCGGGACTTCCTCCATCTGCCGCCACACCGGGGCTCTTCCTTCCACATGGGAGCCCCGCGAGAGTTCACACCAGCCTCTTCCAGCTTGAGTGCAGGCCCCGCCCATGTCCCTGATGGGCCTGCCTGACTTCCGGTTCTCGGACCGGCCGCGGAGGTGATTTTGCGGCAGGAAAATGAGGGGTAGGCTCCCTCAATAGGCAAAATAAAAGTAGAAGCGGGATGGGCACCGTTAAGGCTCCCATAAGCGGGTAGGCACCCCCATTAATTTATAAACATAAACCAAAGACGCAGGGTGGGCACCTGCTATAAAATATCACAATAAGCGGGGTGGGCACCCGTGAGGTGAACACAAAAGTACAAGAGCACTTTCCCCGAGGGAAAACGGCAGCACTCTGCCCAGAAATTAAAAATACAATGCTCACGAGGTGCTGGGGGCACAGCAACCATCAAGCCCCCCAATGAAGGGTTCCTAGAGCAAAGGGTCTGAGCAACAAGCAGGGAAACACAGGAAAAGGTTTCCAGGGCAGGGTAAAAGTCTCACAGCCATCCTCAGGCCAGGCAGAAGGGGCCCCAGAAAGAAGTCCTCCAGCAATCCAGGGCTTGGGAAGGGCCCAGGGAGGCAAGTCTTCCCCTGGGCCCCAGCAGCAGCACTTCCCTAGTGGAATCGAGTTAGAAACAAGAACATTTTCATGGGGTCACAGCCCCTCTTTTATACACAGAAATCCTTTGTTTCCAAAGGTGCAGGCAAGGGGCCTACCAGGTGCAACTGGTTCCTGAGCACTTTGTTTTGCTCAGCCCCTCTCCCTATTCACAGGACAGGCCAGGGACATCAGACACACCACAGGGGGTGGAGCCAGCATTGTGGAGGTAAGGCCCAGCCCTATTCAGGTCCCAGGTGCACTCCTCCCTCCCATCAACATGCAGATCTCTCCATTCACCACCGGGGCAGACCCATCCTTATTCCTGGAGCCAGGCACACCAGCCATCTCCAGCCAATCACAAGCCAGACAGTCAATTCACATTCACTGCACAGACATGCCAACGTTTAGAAGTGGCACTTCTCCACTAGACACAATAAATCCACACACATCATCACGCAGCATTTAAGCTAACGAGTTCGCACATACCAAACTCAACCCTGCACTCCCCACACATCAGGAACTACCATGGACACACATATTCTCCATGCATTCCTATGGGAGGGCAGGCCAGTCTCACCACGCACACTCAGAGAGCGCACACACTTTACACTGTGCCACAGGGCTAAAGTGCGCAAAGACCAGAAATCACTACCATAATGTCAGATTAAAAGGCAAAAAGTTCAGGGGTGAACCTGCCAAAAGGGAAGAGTTCAACACAACCCCCTTCCAGCCAAAACACAGGGCAGACCAATCACCACTGTGATGGGCTTCCCTGCTTGGGGCGATAGAACACGGACCTGCACTGCAGGGACACCCTCCGGTTCTATGCCACGTGGTTCCACAAAACAAACACCTAAAAAAACTCAGGCCCAACTAGGCTACCCCACCGGAACTCCTGGGTTGTCCACGGCTAGGACCAGGCCCTAGGTCACCCAGGTACCACTGGTCCTTGCCCATCCACAGAGTGGGGGGTAGTAATCCCTGGCATACAATAGCCATTCTCCACCCTCCTTCTCAGTGTAGTTCCAAACTATCACTGATCCTTCAACCTAGGGTCCACACCCTCAGGCTGACCAGAGGTCACAGGCAAGAGTGGCCCACCCTACCTCTACTTCTGGGGTTGCGCACTCTCCCAGGAGAAGCACCCTCCAGAACACAACTCTACCACCAGATCAGGACCACTCTCCATCAACTGGTCTACCACCTGGGATCCACATTCACCGGATGCACAGGGGTCAGAGGTGAGGTCTCCCTCCCTCTGCACCCCCTTCCAGAGTTCTGCACCCTCCCACTATAGAACAGGGTCCCTCCACTTAAGGTAGGCCCCACCTGCTCTTAGGGTAGTCCCACAACACTCAGCCATGGACTCTAAAGATCCCTGCTAGGCCTGTACCACCCCTTCTGGAAAACACAGGGTCTCTTCACTTAAGGTGAGCCCCACCTGTGTCCATAGGGTTACCCCTAGAAGGCAAAACCGTCCAGGCAGCTGATTAAAGTTGCCCTGCCATCCAGGACAGGCAAACACCTGAACCTGGCTCCCCAACTTAGGGATGCTACCCTTTGGTTAGATGCCTGGCACAACAGGACTTCACAAGTGTGACAAAACTAATGTCAAGGACACTACTTACAGATGTTCCACGTTCTCTAAACACTGGGAGATCCTCCTCAAATGGTCTACAAATACAGCCGCTGCCAGAACTTTCGCCAATATCTTGACGTCGCAGTTAAGTAGAGAGAGAGGCCGATAGGAATCTACGTCCAGGGGGTCCTTGCCCGGTTTAAGTAATGAGGTGATAGCCACCTCTCTCATGGACCCCGGTAGTATCCCTACCTCCAGGGACTACTCAAAGACCTCCCTGAGCACCGGAGCCATAATATCCACATAACATTTGTAAAATTCGTCATGGAGCCCATCCAACCCCGTAGCTTTGCCATTATTCAAAGACATGATGGCGCCTCTGATCTCCTCCACCTCAAGGGGCCTACCGAGGAACGCCCTATGATCGTCCGATAGCCAGCACAACGCCAGATCATACAGAAATCCCCCATATCGATCTTCTTCCACTTGTTGTGTAGTGTATAACTGCGTGTAGTGCTGCACAAATATCTCCTGAATTTCCTTTGTGTTCCGACACCGCGTACCATCCGGCAAGACCAATTCCAATACATCTGCACTAAACCTCTGGTGTCGCGTGAGCGCAGCAAGTACCTTCCCAGGCCTCTCACCTTCGCAGTACCTTCTCGCAGTTCAGTATTTCCCCCTGTGCTTCCCCTCCCTGGCCGCCTCCTCCTCATACTCGGACAGTTTGTCTCTAAACTCACGCAGAAGAGCTAGTCTGCATTCTATTTTCTAGGAGCTTTAAGTCAGCCTCCAACCCTGCAAGAGTACGAACAATGGTCTTGAGCACACCACAGCTCTTGGATATTGTGACACCCCGGATCGTTACCTTAAACGCCTCCCATATCATTTCCACACTGTCTACAGATCCCCTATTTCTTGGAAAAAACGCCTCCACTTCCTCTCCAAGCTCTGCCTTGAATATGGGATCTAAGAGGGCAGAAGGGAACAGCCTCCAGGGTGGTCGCGGTCTATGAAGCCCCGGCACCGATAGTATAACCTTAACCGGACAATGGTCAGAGTATGTTCTGGGTAGATGTAACACCTCATGTATCCCTAATACAAGTCCCCTGGACAGGAACACATAGTCCAATCGCACCCAGGTGCGAGCCTGCGCCGTAAAGTGCGTACCTTCTCTACCACCCGGGTGAGCATATCTCCAGCTATCTACCAGGCCTGACTCCTCAACAATGCCCTGCAACACATCCCTAGCTTGTACATTGTATTGAGAACTCCCTTCCGACCTATCCTCCACCACCCGCATCGCCAAGTTGAAGTCACCACCCCAGATAATATGTGAGGCCTCCACTGCAGTAACATGACCCCAGAGTGTAAGAAAAAAAGCAGGCGTATCACTATTTGGCGCGTAACAATTCACAAAGAGCACTGTGATCTGCCCAAGCCTCCCCCACAATAACACATATCTCCCTTCTGGGTCCACCCGCACTCCCAACTCCTGGAAAGAAAGCGATTTCTTAATCCGTATAACTGCCCCACGTGCATATGATGAGTATGATGAAAACTTCCTTACTGTGGCCCACTGCCTCCCAAATGTAGGCTCAGTCGTCTGACGCAGATGTGTTTCTTGCAGTAAAGCTATCTGTATCGCATGTCTATCTAAATACTGTAGTACATTCCTACATTTCCTGGCATCATTGAGCCCACGCACATTCCAGGACAAGATCGATATCCTATCTAACATGTTATCTGGCATTACCCGTGGTCAATGTGCAACGCGACATATGCAACCAGTTGACATTTCAGTGACCCCGGACCAGAGCAGTTGACCGCAATACTTGTATATATTTCCCCCCATGTCAGCCCCACACCACATCCATCCCTGCCTTCTTCCATCCCCAGAACCTGACACCCCCCTCCCAGCCCCAACCAACAACTCACGTGCAACAGACACGCATTCAGCCCCAACAACATTACAACCTCAGCATACAGCATCCTACCAGCATTGACAATGTTCGTATCAGGAGGACCCCGCCTTCGCCCACCTCCTCCCTCACGGTAACAGCAACATTGAGCAGAAGGCATAGGACTCCCCCTAGGCGCAGCTAGATAGTCCAGACCCAGTACGGTCTTCAAAGGACCAAGACAGTGATCCTGATAGGCAGTCATGTTGGGTGTACAGTCGCATCCATCAACACCCCAACCCCCAGTTCCAAGTGGTCCACGCACCGATGATTCAGTGCCTCCTCCCCCTCCCACCTGACTAACCCCAACCTGTCAGGACCTCCACTTACCCCCCCACCCATCTCACCACCCACCCAACAAAACATTCGCAAAAAGAACCTCAAAAACAGTGGGGTATTCCCTCCGGGGTGTACTCTAGAGGTGCACATGGCCACCCCCTTACACCACACCATGCTCCTTCTCGCAGGACGTATGTACGGCCCAGGCGTAGTGGGGGGTGGGTGCCTGGAGCATATTACCATCATCGGCCAACGTTCCTCCAGCGACCCTCAGTGGCGCTCAGATGGTCAAAACTGTCATCCCTCTCAGCAAGTTTCAAAAGTACAGGGCCAGGAGAGTACAATCAATGGGAGCGGCCACCCATGTATCCGTCCAAAGAGTGCACAGTAGCCACCGCATAGACAGTAGGTAGGATCAAGCATCTTCCTCCGCCGATTGGAACCCCTCCTGTTCCACCTCCGCTCGTCGGCCGTCCGCAGCACGTTCCCGCCTAAGGCGCTTCACAAAGTCTTCTGCCTGTTGTGGGTTCGTAAAAAAATGCTGCTTTGCCTGATGGGTCACTCTCAGCTTTGCAGGGTACAGCAGAGCATAGTCCACCTGTAACTCTCTAAGTTTCTTCTTAACCGCCAAGAATTTGCGCCGCTGTTCCTGCACCATCGGCGTGAAGTCTGGGTATACAGTGAAGTTGACCCCTTCAAAGGAGAGCGTACGGGCAGTGCGAGCCGCTCTAAGAGCCGCATCACGGTCTCGGTAGTTCAGGAGGCGTGCAATGATAGGGCGCGGTGGGGCACCCGTGGCCGGCCGCGGTCCAAGTGAACGATGCGCTCGCTCCACAATGAATTGCGTAGAGAAGGCCTCCGTACCAATCGCACCGACCCGGAGTCTCTCTACATATGTCTCCATCTTCCCCACATTTGTCGTCTCCGGTACGCCCACCACGCGTATATTGTTACACTGACTTCTGGCCTCCAACTCCTCATTCTTAGCAGCTATTACCCACAGGATATTATCCATTCTCACCAGTTGAGTCGTATGAGTGGCTGCGGTATCATCATGATCCGAGATGCGTTGTTCCGCTGTAGTGAGGCGCTCTTCATGCACATCAAGTTTTTGCACAACTGCGTCCATTCGTGAGGATAATTTATCCACCTTATCCACTATGGTGGCAAACTCCTGCCGCATTTCCTGCATCATCTGCTGGAAGTCCGGGGAAATAGGCTGCGGAGCAGTGTCAGTGACAGGCGGGGGGGATCTAGAGCTCCCGGCGTCCTGTGCAAGACGAGCACCCCTCCTGGCTGCCGCAGAATCAAAGGACAGTTTAGGTTGTTTATTGTCTGGTTTCCCCATAGTAACACTCCTACAGTCTGTATCAGCACCCACTGGGGTCCACAATTAGGAGCAAAGACACTTCAGGCCCTACCGTCCCGTGATCCAACCGGAGGGTCTTCCGTCCCCTGGGCAGTATGCACAGCACACAAGATTCCCAGACCAGGCTGCAGTGTGCAGGCCCCAGCACAACGCAAACGCAGTCCGTAGGTCGCAGCTCTCCTTAGCAGCCCCAAAAGTGGTCACACCTTAAGTAGCAGAGGATGACCCCCACAGCAGCAGGCTAATTAGCCCCGTGCAGGCGCGACAGCAATACAGCTCCACAGACGGAAAGGCAGGAAAGCAGTCCTCCTCTCTAGGCTGCACCAAGGGCAATGTGCAGGTCCCAGCACCAGCAGCTGCGATGTCGCCTAGCCGCCAGTACCACATGTACAAGAACAAGCAGCATGTAACAGAGATCGGTAGGGGAGAGGTGGTCAGCCGCCCAACTGGAAGTATTCCAGCTTGTGGACAGATATAGCAGGTCACCAGCGTCAAAGAACACCGTGTATGCAGCACATCTCCTGCGGCCGTCTCCCCCAGCCCCCTGCTCCGGTGTCACCAATGGCGCCAATCAGCACCTGTGCAGTGCCTCAACAGTATGTTTGGTGATTACCCACAGCGCCGTCCACCACTGCCGCAATACCCGCCGTATGTTCACAGCAGACCTTCCAGGCGGGCAATGCTTCACTACAGACGGAGGCACGAGCAGGTTCAAGCACCCCGCCACTCCCGTCTGCGTAACGGCCACCTCCTGCAACGGCCGCCGGCTCGGTGCAGGCGATGTTCCATCTTAGTCCCTGTGCAGTGTATCGCCCCCAGCAGAGCCTCGCACAATCCCGTGCGGGATCAAAGCTCCGGCTCCAACCTCCGATAGCGCAGCCCGCAGCAGAGCGTCTCACCATGGAGTCTCTCCGGGAGATACGAGGCAGGGCCCCCACCTCACGTGTGGTGCCGCGGACTCGAGTAGGCCAGAGAGCCGGACACCAGGGCACGTCTCCTCCAGAGCATCTGTCGGGGGTATTTTCATTCACCTACAACTGCGGCAAGGAAGCTCCGATTCGTGTAGGAATTGCACCGAGTGTAGACAGTGGCACCCCCTTCAAGGATCCGGGGTCAGAAGAGGAACAGGTAATGATCTTCAAGGATCAATGGTCGGATTAAGGCTCCAGGATGCAGGAGCCTCACGGCAGTGCGGCCATGCTGCAGTGCGCCCTCTAGCGACCCCCAGAGTTCAGTATCCTTGCACAGGCCTTTCATACACGCTTTTGATTCCACACACATGCTACAGTTCTGGGGTTTCGATTAAGTTTCATTAGTGAGTCACTAACTAGAACCACATATATATATTAATGGCTCTGTTGGTTCAGATAATTTCACTCTATCGGTACAGACAGGTATCTACTTATATATAAATTCATGATACTGGTGTATTTCTGTACGTGTATGGTTGTTTTATACGACACCCTCTGGTATCTGATGCATTCACAGGATTGATTGAGCTATGGAAACAGAGGCGGACAATCACTCTGTTTATCAATTAGTGTAAACACTACCTTATAATTTATGAAACGATAAAAAAGTCCACTCCTCACCTTTCTCGTTGCTTTATTTAACCCTTCACTTCTAAATGAGTTTCTCTAATTTTTCAAATCTCTTGGTGGAGCAATGGGCTCTAGGAGTCAATCCCAACATCCCCATTAGTAAAGGTCGCATTATTTTATTACAAACGGAACTGCCTAGTGTATTAATCACATATTGAGCTAGAGTGCTTTTTACCTCTTAGGTGTCTTTTATTTGTCGTCCTCTATTGGGGTGTTTTTGCTCCTGCAAAGTCCTTTTTGTGGATGCTTTGTAATGGTGCTGTGTAATTGGAGTATGAACACAGCTAGCATGGTCACAGGTTGAAGATTTCAGAATTAGTGTGTGTGGATGAGTAGCTTGATGAGTGGATAGTTGGTAAAGAATATTGGAGAAACATGGGGGACCCAATTTTTTTCTTGAGAGTAACCCTATCCCCTATGGAAAAAGGGGTACCTCTGACATCATTGTGATTGCTTTAAGTACAGCTTGTGAGCTGGAGAGGGATTCTAAGTAAGATAGAATTAATTAAACAAATCCTCAAAAGAGAGAAGGAATGGACACGTTAAAAACATTAGGATTTACTGAAGATCAGTTTACCAAAATAATAGGTGGTAACTCTAAAAATATAAGCACTCTAACCTTATCCAAAGATGAAAGTGACAAATGGAACACACTTTGGAACCTTAAAAGGAAAGTGTACGCACAGAGTTACACACTGAATTTTTAATTGTGTACTGTAAAAAGGGGATTATACTCATTGGATTGCAAGGTAAAAATGAACCAGGCTTGTTAATAAAAAAAATGAGAAGTTTAAGGAACATTGGTCACTAATAGCCAACCGATGCAGTTGTGACTAGATGCTTTAATTATAGAAACAGCTCAAGAAATAATAATATTGGAAATGAAAGAGATTGAATCCTTAGAAAATCAACTAAAACAAAGCAGAGCATTAGAAGAGGATAAACGAAAACTGAGTGAAATCCAACAAGAAATCAAAGGGTATAGAGAATACCTTATCAATAAGATAACAAATACATTACGCAAAGATATTAATAGGTACAGTATTGAAAAGGTGTATCCATACCTCCAGAAAGACTATTATGAGAAAACATGGAATGAGGGAGGACCACCTAGGAGAGAGTTCCAAAGAAACAGAAAGTTCCAAAAAAAAGCATATCAGCTTCTCAGAAACCTCATGCACAAGTACAGACTCCGATTGCGATAATAGTAGGCAACAAAGTTTTAATAAGAAGGACTGAGAGGGTGGCGCAGGCATGAGTAGGGACAATACAAACTCTTTTTTAGAACAGCACCCAAGGAGATACAACCAGAATCCACGGAGGATGGGGAGAGCTCGTGGCAGTTTCCAACCCCAATCAGGAGGCCAGAGAAATCAGTATACTAGGACGAGCAGCCACAAAGATTGGGAATAACAAAAAATGACAAGCCCACCTCCAGAGAACTTTCACCAGTAGAAATACAGGTATTCGAGAAAGGGTTAAGGTTTGCCCCACCTAATAAATATGCATTGGAGAGGGATCTTAATGATCTTTTCTGCAAAATCAGACTTAAAAGATTCTTTGAGGGGAAAGAATAACTAAGGGTTGTGAATAAATCCAGTGTATTTATTTATTTATTTTGAAAGTTTTATAGAGCGCGAACAAGATCCTTATGGATATCGGAGCGCTTTACACACAGAATGGGATAAAAAGGATGACGTGGATGAGATAAGTCTGATTTCTGGAGGGAGGGCATTCCATTTCCTGGGCGCCATCCCTGAGAATGAGCGTTTATATGTTTTTTTCTTGTGAAATCTCTGAGGTTTCAAAGGAAGATTGTCTGCGCTTCTTGTTGCTCCTGAGCCACCCGAGATTGTCAGTTTCTGAGCGAGGTAGCTGGGAGAGTTGTGGTTTATAGCCTTGTGGGTCATGCAGGCGATTTTCAGGTGAATTCTAGCTTTGTAGGGCAATCAGTTCAAAGCTTTTAGATCAGGAGAAATGTGTGAACGTTTTTTCGAGCTCGTGATTAGTCTGGCTGCAGCATTAATAGAGGCTTTTAATGGTGCAGTTGTCGATATGGGGAGACCACAGAGGGCAACAGTTCCATAATCTACTCGAGGGATGACTAGGGCTTGGACTGCAGTTCTGAAGTCATTGGGAGGAAGGAAAGGTTTCAACTTCCGCAATGTGTTGATTTGGAAATTAGCTCCCTTCGTTGCATTGCTGATGTGATGATGCATATTGAGATTGCAGTCGAGGGTTATACCTAAAGATTTTGCTGAGTCCACAATAGTAGGTTGAACGTTGAGTGCAGTGAGGTTATTAAGCCAGGCCTTAGTGATGGGGACTTTGGTGGGAGGCGCTATTAGGAGGAATTCCGTTTTTAGCGCGTTAAGTTTGAGGTGATTCTCTGCCAGCCAAGTCTGAGTGTTCCTAAGCGTTGTGTTGAGTATTCTCCCCCCGCTCCCCGCAGCGGTGGGGAGCGGGGGGACAAGAGCGGTAAAAACGGAGGTGAGGGGTAAGCAATATAAAATACAACTAGAAATAAGCAGTCACAGGCAGCAGATAAAGCATATAAAGTAAATACAGGCACAAAAACACAATAAACAAAGTGTAGAATCCTCCGCTGCAGGAGCAGCGGCGAATCCCGGGCAGAGACAGGCACTGACTACCAGACCCCGAATCCTCAGCTGTGGGGCAACGGTGAACTCGTGGCAGTAGCGGGGGAACCTTGGCCACACTCACGGGAGTCCGCGCAGTGTGTGGATACCGGCCCTGGAGCAGGGTCAAGGGTATTTGAAGAAGGGTTGCCATAACCTTGTCCAAAGTGTTGATTGGAACAGTAGTGGTGTTGGTGCTGAGGAAAAGTGGAAAATGACTCACTCTCCCCACCAGGGATCTATCCAGAAGTTTGCATAATAAAGCAGCAAAGGAATTGACAGCCAATCTGTAAAATTAAAAGACATCTTTATTATAATTAATTATGAGGCTTCGTCGTCCAACCGTAGTTTTACAATTGAAAGAGGGAGCCTGCCTGAGCTTTCTCAGGCAGGCTTTTTATACAAAAAGTTTGCCCCTAGGCTCACATTCTTGCTGTGACACACATCATTGTAGGTCGCTCCCATGGTACCATAACAAAGCAGGCTATAATTATGAATTCCATTCTACTTGCCCAAACTGACCAACCCATCTTCCATCATGAACATATGTCAAACTTCACATATTTTCCTGTGCAGGCCGGAGAAGCTCACAATAGAACTGGTTTCCTCCCCATCATATAAACAGTCACCTCCCCATTGTAAAAGCCCAGAAGCAGAGAAACAGAGCCAGGTGTGGAAGATAGAAATGTAGGCTAAGGGATGCTTGTGGGTCATAAACAGGCATGGCTACTGTATTCGGCCTTCTA
This sequence comes from Lissotriton vulgaris, assembly GCF_964263255.1. Taxonomy (NCBI): domain Eukaryota; kingdom Metazoa; phylum Chordata; class Amphibia; order Caudata; family Salamandridae; genus Lissotriton; species Lissotriton vulgaris. The sequence continues at coordinate 11,124 of NW_028241620.1, forward strand.
ATCTTGCTCAGGCCAATGTACACAACAAGTTGCTCAGATCTTTAATATAGATTGACTAGAGGGCATGGACTGGTTTGGTGAGGCCAACATCACGTAGGCAGATTCAGCCTGTTCAGGTCATGGAGAAGTCAGAGAAAGGTGGACGTGTCCTTTGGATCAAATTCAGCCTTTAATCAATTGACTATATGAGGGCAAGACACAAGATGGATGCCGTGGGCTCAGGACAAGAACAGTGATTTAAGGGTGATAGCATCACTCGATCGTGACGCAAATACACAGGCATAATGTCCTGATCATTACCGGTCTATTGATACCAAATTCGTCATGGTATGATGATATTTTCTGCACGAGTGTTTAGGCCTTGGTACACCATTATGGCAGGGTCCGGAATTTTCAGAACCACAGACGCTCCTTTTGCCCTTATATAGGCAATAACCTAAACCCATGTCAGTCTGAATCTAGGTCTATACTTATCAGATCATCAAGTGGTTGCTGTAGTATTATCTTACTACTTAGCAACTCTCTCGGGACAAGTCTTCTTACACACGTAGGGGTACAAAGGCCATATATGGCAGGACCAAATAGTGAACACCTCTATCTGTAGTATGTGGTATAAGATCACCCACCCAGCAATTAGTGATGTTCTAGTGTTGATGTAGAAGCTGTACAGAAGGGTCTATCAGTAAACTCTGGCCTAACCAATGTATGTTCAGGTAAAATATGAAAGTCATGTGGAGAAACAGTAAAGAAAGAGTAGGTTGAGAAGTTGGTGCAGACGTCAATTGTGTAGGAGAAATAAACCAGAATATAGTAACTAATAGAATACATAAAAGTATTAAAATAGATAAAGTTATACCACACTTAGAGAACAACATTCTATAATTTCGGTTTTTCATCTCTTGCTTTTTATCGTCATTCCTCAATACAATCTCCATTTTCTAATGTCGCTCACGCAATCTTGATAGAGTACTTCAGCTGTGATTATTAGCAGGTCATAGGGACACTGCAAGTCCTGCAGACCTACTGCCACTACTCAGGTCACAAACTGAACCGTTGGTACTCCTACGTGACCCTGCAACTGGCAAATGGTAACCAATCAAAAAATTTAACAGAAAACCATAATACAATTTCAGAAAAAGCAAGAGAGAAAAGGAAAAGCAAAAGTCAAATGCAAAGAAGTAATAGTAGGAAGAGACATAGGTTGGGAGGTGGGTACAGATGTCAATTGGGTAGCAACAAAAACAATCCCAGCCATAAAAGACAATGTCATTTTAGAATAACACTAGAAAACACGTTGTTGAGAACATATAGACCACGGGAGGACGTAGTGACCATTATTACGAATGAAACCATAATTTTCCACAATCCTAAACAGAAGGCAAATCCTAGAATTATCTAATAACATTCTATATAGCTTCCTATGCATTTCAGTAATCTATTATATGTTCAAGTGAAACAGTGGCGTTCCTGATCAATGCTCTCAGATGAAAAAGGGATACACTTCCACAGAGAGTGGACTTTATTCTGCTTTTACTAAACAGAATAGTACTTTAAAACAATGCCAGAAAAGCAGCAAAAATTAGTTTCCAAACTTCAAGTCTATACAAGCTCATAGAAAATACCCAGAGTCCGCCAAAGCCTCTCCTTGCAGGCTTCTATTGTCCATCAAATCCGCTTCCAGTGTCTTCTTCGCGTTGGGCCTCTTCAATTCAGGCTTTTTCATGAGAAGACAATACTGTTTAGTAGGAGTGCCCTCCGGGCAAACACTCACTGCTCACTCGAAAGTCTCAATGTCTCAAAACAATGCACCAGTGTCTCTTCTTTGTGGCAGACACTACAAATGATGCGCTCCTCATTAATCAAGGGCACAAAGCATCTCGTGCAGATCCAAGCACCATTTAGCAACAAACCTAGCAAGGTCGGCAGCACTTTCAGACTCCAACACTCATCATTTAGTGTCAGAGGACGCTCAAGCTGCTCTCTCATGGGCACCAGAATGTAGTGCCTTTTTCCAAACGTGGATTCTCAGGTGCACTGCCCTTCCGTTGGAGCAAAGGAAAAGAGGTGTGTGTGGGGAAAGGCCAAAAACTCAGGCCAAGGGGGTCAGGGGACCGCGCGCTGTCAGAGGTTCAAGCACATGACAGTTTGAACAAATTGCACAAAGTGGATGACAGTCCTGCCATCAAAAGCAGGGATCCTTCGCATCTTTGCACTGAACTTCTGAGGCAAAACAGAAAATCAGCTCCTTTTCTCTTTTCTTTTTACAACGCCTTCTGATGAAACAAATGGCTTGCTTAGGAGGTACCACTGGAGGCACGCTGATGATCGCTGTCCATGCTGATGACTTCCTTGTTGCAGGATTTGTAGAGCAATCTGTAGCGGTCACTGATGGGGAGTGGGTTTAGTGTTGATCACAGGTCTGCAGGGAATCACTCTTCCTATGACTCTGGAAGATCCAGCAGGACCCTAGTGATGTAGGATATGTAACACAATTGTTAGTTTCCTCCAAATCAGATATAAAAACAGTTAAGCAAGTGGCCTGTAATCTGCAAAGGAGTGGCAATACACCATGGGAACCTAAATGGATGCCCTCACACAGTGGCATTGTCTAATGGGGTACATTATTTAATGGGGTAAATACATATTCTCCTTAATGATGAAGCCTAGGTGTTCCTAAACTCCTTATCTAGAGCATCTCAAATAGAGCAATGACATGATTCAGATTATCCAGGACATGAAGAAAGGTCCCCTTAAAAAAATGTGCATCAGGTGCACTATGTAATACAAAGGCTAATGATCAACTGTGCAGACAAGAGGACAAGAACTAGAGAGTCCTGGTATCTGCATGATTAGAACACATCTTATAAAAAATTGAAACAGCAGAAACAGAAGAGAACTGAAAAATTAAAAATAGACATTAAAAATATGTCGTACTAAAAAGAATGTAAACTTGAGATATCTCCTATTAAGATGGAAAATCTCCTATTGAGATGGAAAACTTGTATTGGGTCAATTTAACCAGGCTATCACTATCCTGACAGTCAGTCTGAAAAGGCATTTGAAGTAGGCCTAAAGAAAATTCTTGAGAACCAGTCTGGTCACACAAAAGGGAATGGTATGTAGCATAAGGGGGGTTCCTAATACATCACTGCAGTCTAAAAGTGTGAACATGAACAATACACCCATAATAATAAATGGGTTGACTGGCGAAAGGAAGATGGAGAAGGGAAAATGGAAGTAGGACACAACTAAAAATCTTCAATAACTAAACATGATGCAACATTGGTCAGGTAAGGAGCAAAAAGAAAAATCTATAGGAAGGACAAGAGTTCGCTTGGGTGGTCTAAGGCATGTGACACAGCACCAAGAGCACGGGGATACATGAAAGACCAATGTTACAGAAATTTAACTCTACCGCTGACAATCTATACCCTACACGGTAATTCTAACTAATGTTCAGTTGTCTCTTCAGGGAAAAAAATGAATCCATAAACTTATTCAGGAATCAAAAAATGCGATCAAAAAAATGCGATATCGAAATTAGGCCACCTTTAGTCACGGATCTATAATTTCATCCTTAGGCCCAATCAAGGATACATAAATGCAGAGCTGCCTGTCCTTAAGGAAAAAGGCAGTTAAGTGACTAACAACGGATGGCATACTTTGATCCAGTATATCATTTTAGTTTTCTTTAAAAATCATTACAGCCAAATTTAGGCATGCACTGGAAAAACTGTTGCCTTACTCGCTCACAGTATGAGGTCCATATCTGTGAAATTTATCTTAATACAAATTCATCCAATTTATTGTGAAACAATGCATATCGTCATATGCGTTCCTTCACAACACAGGGGAACTTGTAATTCAAAGTAGCACCATAGAACAGAACATACACACAAAACATTAAAAAATAAATACGCATATCAAACCATCTCAAGCCATAAGATATACTTGCTGTATATCAGACACAAGGAAAAACAGCCCAGACAAACAAACAGCATATATGAATAAACGGTCATGCATAATACCATGGCACATGCCCTTCTTTTGACAGCAGGGCATCAGGTAATTGAAACTCTGCTGTAAAAATATAATGTCGCTGTGTCAAATAACGCGTTTCAGTGGACCAAATGTATAAATGAAACATAAACACACACATTTTTTTCTTAAAGAAATTACGCAATAAAACATTTCTCTTCAACCAGCCAACTCACGTGTCTTGTGAATAAATCCATGAATTATCTGTAGGAAGAAGCAGAAAAGATACACAACACACACATTTCTCATAATACAACATCAATTATAACCCTTTTTATCAGACTACAAAAAATGACACAACGTGACATAAAAAAACTTTTCATTACTTACCTGTAACTTTTTTTTAATTACCTTACAAAAATGCCCGTTCTCACTCAGGCCTAAGGCCTTTAAGTTGCAGAATTTTGGGGAAGGGCTTCTACTTATTGCCTATCTAAAACTTAATGTAACACTTCGTTTTTCTTTTTGTCAAATAAACTTAACTAAAAAAATTAGTTCCTAGCATGGAGACACACATATACCAGTTCTACGGATCATTTAGCGGAATGTTTGATATTTTTTCCAAAGAAATCACTTTTGCATTTGCCCTTTTTAAATCATGTTCCCTCATTTTACACAGTGCTTAATTTGTAAGACATGAAGTGCAGGTGCTACAATTTTGCATGAGGAATACCTTTCCTATTTGTTTATTATCTCAGATGTGCGCTTTTCACGCAGATGTAATGTGAATGCGGCAAATGAGAACAAGCCAGCCTGCTATGAATGAAGGTTACAGATTTAAATCATATACAATCAACTACATCTCATATAAAGCGCTTGTGTGCAGCATTTTGAAAGCAACTGGGAGCTATGCAAACCACGTGTGGGCTCTACAATCCTTCAGGGTACTGATAAATGAGGCTGCAGTTTTACAAATTAAATAGTGTTCCTTTTATTATTATCAGCGGGATGCAATGCTGTGTCAGCCCTGCCGTATTTATAATTTGAGACAAATGTGTTGATGACATAATTTACCGAACAACAAGCGTTTTGTAGGAACATGCTGGAGCTATTATTTATTCTTTGGCTAAAATGCAATCATCATTTGCTGTACATGTGCCCTGCATCCTCTGCTCATTTTAGTTTAGTTCAGAAACAAAAACCCCATCCCAGCTAATGTCATATTTGTAACTCTTTAAGAAGACACTTTTAAATTATAAGCATGAGCAGGAATTAAATTTATCGGAGCAAGTCAGGCTATTCAAGTGACCTCAGGTCAGGACCGTGGCAGGGGCAGGGATTTAAATACAAAGAGGCAGCTGAAGTTAGCATCAGATGCACGTTTAACCATGTCATGCTGCATTCCACAGGCGAGGCCCTAATTAAAAGGTCACAAATGTCAACAAGACAGCCTTACAAGATAACATCTCGGCCGCTACTGCTGGAACACGTTCTACAGGTTCTGCCAGTCCCCTGCTCGTGGTAACTGAAGCTGACCAGGCCAGTAGGTTTAACCACTTCCACATAACCTGCAATATTTCACTATATTAAAAACAATAATTTCTCTATTTTTTCTTGCAATTCTATGACACATTGACTCGCTGAATCATAAGAAGGCACAACCTGCAAAGATATATATTAAGGTCTAAATGTATGCATTTACTAAAGAGACGCTTTAAAAAGGGGCCCTGAAACCATTCAAAACAGTCTATTTGTCTGAAAATCGACTTTTGCATTCTGGATACTAAGAAATAAATAATCTATAATTTTATTGCATAATGGGTATTACTAGAATGTCTACTACCCAATTTACGGGCCATACATTTGAAAATAATAATTTATACCTTATAGAAATGAGCTTGTTTGCGCCTAGGGTAAGGGAAATTGCGCACAGAGGTGTTTGGTCATTTTCGTGGTACAACATAACTTAAATCAAACATTTTAATGCTAGGGGGTCATAGTATGAATGTTAAGCTTCACAAATATTAAAAAACGATTTTTGTAGCACTTGTTTTTAATAATTATTTTTCATAATTAATTCTACATATAAAATGCTCACTACATCCCTTGCCTATTATTTAGATACATATTAACACACAAGTCTAGGTGCAGCTGCCTAACTGGGACTGCGTGAGATTACTGAACAGGCAATTTCGTTTTTTCATTTTTTTTTCTTTGGAGCCTTATTTACATCTATTGAACGTGACCCATACACATACATACATTGAGCTCATTCCAGACACAAAACAGAAGGGGGTCAAACACTCAGGACACACAAAACAGCGCGCTCTAACCATTTCTTGTACATAGCGCCGTTCTTGTACATAGCGCCGTCGCAATGTACAACAAAACCTACAAACAACATAGACATTTAAACACACATTTTAACCCATAGGTCAACACTTAGGACAGGGACAAGGAACAGCCTACAGACTGTGTTAAAAATAACCTGCCAATACTAGTTGTAAACCATATTTACAACAAAAACGTTTTAGTTCCTATTTTTCTTGTTTTTTTTTTTTTAATTCTTCAACAGATTTCCAGAAGGCTGCAAAAGGGACAGCCTCACAGACCTTTTAGAGAGAGCTCATAAATTGGAGTTCCAACCGGAGGTATCAGACGCGAATCCTCCAACCGGGAATCCTTTGTTGCAACCTAGTCAATACTAATACAAAACAAAATACCGCGACCAGGCATCTGCGCTCACTAGTCGGGTTTCAAACTTCATGGGGCTATCTCCAACGATATACACGCAAATGTACGTGACCCACGGTTTTTGAATACTGCAGTGTTCAAATAAAACTAAGGAACCAATACTGAGGAAGATTATCCAACTAAAGCAACCTGCGATAATCTGAACCACAGCAACCAAAGGCCTACTAAATGAACCAAATGTACCGGTACCCAAACCAAAGATTCGCGTCACATTTCTGCGACCAATAAATAACTAAGGACTGCGTCACATTTCCGCGACCAATAAATAACTAAGGACTCAGAACCAAAAAGGACTGGGAGCGACCCACTTATTCTTCAATTAAAGCAGATGGAGAAAATGTCTCTTCATTAACTGCCTATACAAATTGCAATTTGCATATACACAAATATTTGTCCAAATTATAACTGTCAATTCCCCACTGCACTAACAGTCTGTTAAAAAATACTTACAGCAAAAAAAGAATGGGTTCCTTAGTCAGGAGTGACATCTTTAGGGGAGTTTTAAGTCAGAAAAATAAAAAAACATACTGGGCCACAGAGACAGGTAACCCTGAAAACCCTGTGCCCAGAGTACCTCTTTTTGGTAGAATTCTGTCTTGTCTTCCCCAGCAGTTTTTCCATCCTTTGACAAAATACTCCTGTAGATAACCACTCCATGATAAGGCCCCGAGTTGGGCAGCCAACTGAGGAAAAGTGGAAAATGACTCCCTCTCCCCACCAGGGATCTATCCAGAAGTTTGCATAATAAAGCAGCAAAGGAATTGACAGCCAATCTGTAAAATTAAAAGACATCTTTATTATAATTAATTATGAGGCTTCGTCGTCCAACCGTAGTTTTACAATTGAAAGAGGGAGCCTGCCTGAGCTTTCTCAGGCAGGCTTTTTATACAAAAAGTTTGCCCCTAGGCTCACATTCTTGCTGTGACACACATCATTGTAGGTCGCTCCCATGGTACCATAACAAAGCAGGCTATAATTATGAATTCCATTCTACTTGCCCAAACTGACCAACCCATCTTCCATCATGAACATATGTCAAACTTCACATATTTTCCTGTGCAGGCCGGAGAAGCTCACAATAGAACTGGTTTCCTCCCCATCATATAAACAGTCACCTCCCCATTGTAAAAGCCCAGAAGCAGAGAAACAGAGCCAGGTGTGGAAGATAGAAATGTAGGATAAGGGATGCTTGTGGGTCATAAACAGGCATGGCTACTGTATTCGGCCTTCTAATCTTGCTCAGGCCAATGTACACAACAAGTTGCTCAGATCTTTAATATAGATTGACTAGAGGGCATGGACTGGTTTGGTGAGGCCAACATCACGTAGGCAGATTCAGCCTGTTCAGGTCATGGAGAAGTCAGAGAAAGGTGGACGTGTCCTTTGGATCAAATTCAGCCTTTAATCAATTGACTATATGAGGGCAAGACACAAGATGGATGCCGTGGGCTCAGGACAAGAACAGAGATTAAGGGTGATAGCATCACTCGATCGTGACGCAAATACACAGGCATAATGTCCTGATCATTACCGGTCTATTGATACCAAATTCGTCGTGGTATGATGATATTTTCTGCACGAGTGTTTAGGCCTTGGTACACCATTATGGCAGGGTCCGGAATTTTCAGAACCACAGTGCTAGAGCGAGGTATGAGTTGGGGAGGTTTGGCTCAGTTAGGTGTGTAATCAGGTGAAGGCAAGGGAGGGGAAGGGGGGTGATGCATAGAGTGTAGGGCACATCGAAGGCATAGGTGTAAGGAAAGTGGGAATGAAATTTAGATATTTGAGGGAGTAGTTGAAAAGATTTTAGAAGACCTGTTCACCAAAGAATTTAAAACAACTAATAACCTACCTAAAAACTAAAGAGAGGCCCTCCACGGTCTTGCAAAGAGCGAAGAAATAATGATAAAAGTGGGAGACAAGTGAGGTTGTATTGTAATAATGGACACCGAAGACTATAATAGAAGAATGTACTCCCTTTTAGAAGTAAAATCGCACAATAGGAAATCGAGTGAGAAAGATTGGAAAGAAGAAGGTCTTAGGACTAATAAATAAGTGAGGTTTGCAAAAGAGGATGGAATCATCTGTCAACGAGTATATGATTTCTTTAATAATGAATACTCGAAAATTCCTGTCCTTTATGGGCTACCAAAGGTCCATAAAAATATTGAGGATCCCAGATGAGCCCAATTGTCTACAGTTTGAACTCCCTAACAGAACTCCTAAGCAAATATGTGGATTGTTTTCTGAGACCTGTAGTATCGGAATAACCTTCATATACAAAAAATACTACCATTATGATTAGGAAGATAAAAGGGATAAGTTTCAATCCTGAGAGGGACTGACTTGTGTCATTAGACATAGAACCCTTGTATACAAATTATTATTATTATTATTATTATGTTTCTTATATAGCGCCTGAATCGACCCCCGAAGGGGTATCTCCGCGCTTGCCTTGGGAACCCGTCCTGGCTTTTCCCTGTGAGATAGCCCCTACAGGGCATCCCCAAGGTGAAAGCCAGGCATCCCGCCGCGGGGGGCCGTTGTGGAGATTAAGCAAGCTTAATGCCCAGAGTTGCAGAGTGTGAACCCATGATTAGGTCAGGCACCGAAGCGAGAATTATCGAGTCCATGGACATTTGAGCTCAAGACCCTGCCGCGTCGGGAATTGAACCCTGGTCCCGGGTCTGACCTCTGCTTCAGGGTCTGCCTGCTCTAACCAGTGAACATACCCTAGGAGGACACCATTAAAATGATAAGGGAACTACTGGAAGATGATTAGGGGTATCTCACACCACATGCTATGACACCAAATGCTATGAATTGATTTTAAGGAACAATATTTTTTTATTCAACTCAGACTTTCTTTGTCAGATCAAGGGGACCAGCATGAGGGCCACTTGTGCCCCAAGTCTGGCGTGTCTATATGTAGGCAGCTTTGAACAGACACATGTTTTTAATGAGGCAGCTCCTTTTTTTGAAAATATCACAAACTGGTCCCGATTTATTGATGATGTTTTTTTCATTTAGTATGGTGACAAAAACCTACTAGAGGAATTTATAGAATGGATCAACTGCAGGGATGTGAATTTAAAATTTGCATCAACAATTAGTCAGTCTATGTGTGACTTCCTGGATATTAGAATCAAAGTAGTATTGAGAACCCCTGAAGAGGAACTTTTCGCAAAGCCCACAGATAGAAATACCATCTTACACTATACAAGTAATCACCCAACCTACCAAAGAGACAATAACCCATTTGGTCAGTTTTTAAGATTAAAAAGAAATTGTACAAATGGAAGGGGTTTTGAATACCATGCAGAAGGCCTTAAAATGAAGCTACAGAATAGAGGGTACCCCAAAAGGATCATCAGACAAGCATATAAGCGGGCGAAATACTATAACAGAGAGAGTCTTTTCACATATGAGAATAATAAAAGGAAAAGAAATGATCAACAAATAGTTTGTGTGACAAATTTCTACAACATCAGTAATAAGGTTAAAAACATAATTAACAGGGGCTGGTCATTAATAAATAATGCAGCGAAAACCGTGTTGCCAAAACCACTGTTTGCCTTTAAAAGAAATAGGACTATTAGAAATGAATTAGTGCACACGTATAGGGAACACGCCTCATGCAACAAATGAGTGTGATTGAAGGACAAAAAGTGGTTGGAAATTACCCTTGCGGTAATTACTGTAACTGTGACTCTATAATAAAAAGTTAAAGTATCGAATATAATGAGAAACAACATCAATGCAAGACACTGATGAAATGTAGAAGGAGAAATGTGATCTATTTAATAGTATGCCCATGCAAAAGGGCTACGTAGGAGAGACCTAGAGAGAGAATTGAATGAACATAGATCAGCCATTAGAGTGAATAAAGGAAATGCCCCTCATACTGGCATGAGTCACAGTGCAAACAAACCGAGAAAGACATCAAATGGTGTATGTTTGAATGTGTCAAGGGATCTGTGAGAGAGGAAAATCTGGATGACAAAAGGAAGAAAAGGAAGCAGTTTTTTATGAGTAAATTTGACTTTTATCAATCTGGCTTAAATAACAGAGAGGAGTTTGAAAGAAAGGCTTATAATGTAGGAACGTAGAGAGATACCTTCCACTTCACCTGTGAAAGAGAACTATATTGATCCATTGAGGACTGAGGTATTCAATGAAATGTAGAACAACTACTAGGGTCTGAAGAATTAATGCCCATTAAACCCTTACAGAATGATAAAATAGTTTCGCAATACATTTAGATGTGTACAGATGTTGACAATATATAGAGTTAGTAATGGACTAAAATTACACATAGAATTTACTGAGTATAATATTGTAAATGTCAGAAGAAATATCCTGCAGTAAATGTATTGTCAATGTTAAGTGGTGACGGACGCAAATGCAGGCTACCATTATACTCAACATTAATAGTAAAAAGAAGAAAAAAGCTATGTCTCGCTAATGTGAGTGTGGTGCTATGAATGAAATTAACTATAGCAGGAAATAGAAACAAACGTTGTGCTGTAACATGCATGCATGAGTTACATACACAACATTTTCCCAAAACAATAGAAAAGGGACAACAGACCACACTCGGGGTGCATAGCGAGGTAAAGAAATACGGCCCGATCGGACAGATGGGAACTTAGGAATCCTAAAAGCGTGAAGTAAGTCAACAGGCCTAATGTATTTAGGATAGAGGAAAAGTAATGAGTAATAAATAGTACCGTTACTAAAGCAGCGGGGGAGTCATGAAGTTATCTAGTGGCAAGATATGTGACTAGTACAACATATACGGACAAGTGTAATTAGGAGTACACGTGGATTAAACTAACTCCGTTTTAGCTTTAATTAGTGCCCGACTAGGCTGATCAGGAAGATTTTAAAATAACAAGCGGGTTCACTAAAAAGGTATAATTAATATGGATGAACGCTGATTCAGAAGGCAATAGGTGAGAGCAAGGCACTAATATTTTTAATAGTTTTTGAGAAAGTAGTAGGATTAAGTATTAAGGTTAGCAGAGACGATGGAATGGTGCACTACCAAATTATCCAAGGATTAATAATGAAGCTCAATCAGATCCTTCGTAGAAAACAAGTCTTTAATCGTATAAATCGAAGTTTATGAATACACTTGGATTCTTTGATAATTAATCCTTGGATACTTTGGTAGTGCACCACTCCATTGTCTCTGCTAGTCTGTTTCCCGTCTCTGGGTTGTACCCCTCAACGGTGGGTACAGGAGCTGTGTATGCACACCATATGAACACAAATATTGCAAGATACTTTGGGAAACAATCGGGGGTTGTGCGGCATCTGGAATCCACTGTTGGCCTTCTGCATTCAGTACTAAGTATTAAGGTTATCCACATTGATGGGTACATTATGATTATTCTTAGAACTCATCGTACTTTTAAGGAAGCATAAATAATAGGATAAACCCCCCAATAGAGGACAACAAATAAAATTCACCTAAGAGGTAGGGAGCTCTCTACCTCAATATGTGATTAATAAACTAGGCAGTTCCATTATTTGTAATAAAATCATGGTGAGCTTTACTAATGGAGATGTTGGGATTGACTCCTAGAGCCCATCACTCCTGCAAGAGAGTTGAAAAATTAGAGAAACTTATTTAGAAGTGAAGGATTACATAAAGCAATGAGTAAGTTGAGGAGTGTGCTTTCTCTATTGTTTAATAAATGATAAGGTCGTGTTTAATTGATCAACAGAGTGATTGCCCGTCTCTGTTTCCATAGCTCAATCAATCCTGTGAGTACCTGTGGGTCTTGTGTTTAAAACAGCCATACAGGTACAGGAATACACCAAATACCATGAATATGTACAAGTAGATCCCTGTCTGTACTGATAGCGTGAAATGATCAGAACCAACAGAGACATTAATATATATATGTGGTTCCAGTTGGTGACTCACTAATGAAAATTAATCGAAACCCCAGAAGTGTAGTATGCGTGTGTAATCAAAGCGTGTATGAAAGGCCTGAGTAAGGATACTGAACTCTTGAAATGTGACTAATGTATTTTTACGAAAAAGGAGTAACTGTGTTTTATTACGTTTTTTAGATGCTTGTTGTCATAAAATCTTTGTCCCGAAGAAGATGGTTGCACTGGATATGATCCACCGAAATGCCACGTCCACAACTACATGTTTTTAAAGATTTCTTTTAGTGATATAAATTTAAAGGCAAATACACGAAAAGTATTTCACACCCAATGAACTGATTAAGTGTTATGAAATGTGGTTATTGTTAATAATGTATAGATATATAATAGGTGAATAAGATTATATTGAGATTTGAAGATAAACAATAGTGTTTTGAACCATACCTATTTTTTCAATATAATGTTTGTCTTTATGATCACACTATAATATACTTTTTAGTAAATTGTTTTGGATTTACTCCTGCATGGATCTTTTAGTGGAGACTTTGTAATAGTGCTGTGTAATTGGAGTATGAACACAGCTAACATGGTCACAGGTTGAAGAGTTCAGAATTGGTGTGTGTGGATGAATAGCTAGACCTTTGGCCATCCGTGGCGGTTCCTGCGTTTGACGCCCACAACAGCTGCATGTAAGAGCGGGCATGCTGGCGATTCCTGCGTTTGCTGCTCCACGACGTCTGCAGGTAAGAGCGGGTGGAGGCAGTCCTGCCCCAAAACTTGTGCCGCCCAGGGTGTACCAACCACGCACCTTCCCTTGCTACGCCACTGTTCATGCTCAGTGTTATTCTCACACTTGTGTGCTTCTACCTCCTCTCCATAGTGCTTTCACTTTTGCGTGATTCTCGCTGTACTGTCTTTTGCGTGATTCTCGCTGTACTGTATGATACTTCTCTCTGCCCTCAGGCTCTACGTTCTCTCTCCCTCCCGCTGCGGTCTTCAATCCAAGTGCTTTTCTTCCCCCCACTATCTGTGTTGCTCTCTGTCTTAGGCAATGCTTCTATCTCCTCTCCTCAACCCCACCTGCTTCTCTATTTGCTCTTCCGTACCCCCAACCTCCGGGAATACATTTTTGTTTTAAAATTTGCACTATCGTGGTAAGAATATCTTATTTTTTTATTCACCAAACCAAGAGGCACCTCTCTCTTCGATCAGTAAATAAAAAGTTAAAGTTAATTGCTTCTGTATCATTTCACTGGTACACGCATTGTTTCTGATGCATGATTACACTTAGATCTTCAGGAATGCGTTTGCCAGTGTAATAAAGTGACTGACAGCAGCTGTTGCTTCATCACATACTTTTAAAATGTATAAGACAATGGTGCACGGAGTCAGGGGCAGAAGACTGACGTTATAGAGCATCACCAAAAGGCGCTGGCAATGCAAATTGGCATCACATGCGAGACCTGTTGGCATTGCCAATGCTAGTTTTAAACTGCAGATGACCATCTTATACAATGAGTAATTTTTTAAAATTATTATTGACTGGCATATTCATAATCCTTTTTGTCACAAGCTGCGACTTCATAGCGCTATACTTATGTCATTATTCCTCACTGCACCAAACGGGATTGATTTGTTGACCATCAGGTTAGACACAAATATCTGAAGTGATTGCATTAACCAACTAAGCTTTCCAATTTGAATAATGCTTTTTCTACAGATTAATATAGCTTGCAGTTACTGTTAATTTAGGTGGATGTATTGTATTTTGGTAAAATAATACATGGTTCTTTTTAGGCACGTCGCTGACCCCTCACCCCCATTGCACTCAAGATCACAGTTCGTGCTTTGGAAAAGCAGTGCTGCAAGCTGCAGGACTCCGTGGCTTCTAGCTGGAAGGTAAGCAACTGCAGATGGGCCTGGCCTTGGGTGGTTGTTGAAATGTCTGACTTGTCTCAGGCTTGATGCTGCTCACTGCAAATCCAAGAATTACAAACAAAAGACATCCGCAAAAGGGATGTTGATGGACAACTGACATAAATAATGGATGATCCGTGAAATTTACGGGCAGGTGATCACCTTAGCCCTAACATATACTCCTCCACTGGTGAAACATAAGAGCTATTTCATCCTTTTGCTATTTCCATGGTACAAAGTACACTGAAAGTACGGGTTATGACTGCAATATTTTGCTTACATATAACATTTAAAAAGTGGAATTTCTTGTGGCATTGCGACTTTTCATATATGCAATTAATTTAAAAATCACACATCACTATACCATTTGTTTTTTTATGCTTATTGTAAATTGTGAATCAAAATTTTTGTAGTTCCAGATACTTTAAATTACAATTTTGCAAGTCTTAGAACATATGATAACTTTTCTATTAATCTAGTAAAACATCTGTAGCATATTGGGCCCTAGTCCCACATGCTAATAAAGTGATGACAGACACTAGGAATTGGTGTGTAGAACTGGCCTAGGGCACATGCGCACTGCCCCTTTTATTAGCAGGGTCACCTGACTGGTGACCCCTGTGTTGGATGGGTGGGATGTGGGTGTTAGGACTGCCACTAGGGAGGGGCTGCATCAGTATATGTCCAGCAGGGCATTACATTCCCCTCAATCCAAAAGAAAGGACAAAAAGTCCAACCTATGGAAACAAAACAACAATAAACTTACTTGGTCCATCAGTCTTTAGAGTCAATCAGCAAGACAGTAGTGGATGTACAGACTGATGTAACGAGCTGAAACAGGACATCTCAGCTCAAATTCGTAATTTAACCTAAGTGGTTTAGGATGTGAATGCAGGCTCATAGACGTCAGGGACTTTCTGGCTGCATGCAGGTAATGTCCACTGTGTGGAGTTGGCCCATTCTGCTGCTGCTCCAGATAGTTTATGGTTTGTGTCAACAGTTTATAAACAGGGTACATCAGGAGAATTGTTGGAATCCACATGAAAAAGACGTCATCATCTGCATTTCTCCAACTGGAGGATTTGAGATGCTTTGCCAACTGTTACTTTGTTTGGAGGGTTATGTTGGGAGGTGAGGGGCAGAGACTGTGATTGCATATGCTTGCAGTTTACTCTCGGTTCTCCTGCTAGGCTTGGGGCAGAGACTCAGTTTGTACATTCTTGTGGCTTACTCACGGATCACCAGCTGTGCTATCGCAAGGTCGTACTTATTTAACTTTAGTGGCTTCTTCGTGTGGATAAATTCATTCGGTCCATGGATTGAGTACTCTCAAGCATTCCATTCAAGCCTAGACTCGCTTGATCTTTCCTCCTGGGTTTGGTTGGTTGTCCAGTGTGGACCAGAGGTCACACAAACCTTTGTTCTTGGTGCTTCAGCCTGCACCTTCTTTCTACTTATGCAGTTGAGACTTCTTTTGGCTAGAGCCTCTTATTCAGGGCGCATCAGCATGCATTATCTTCGACACAATGTAGCTGAGACTTCTAGTCACTTGACTCTCTTCTCCTTCTGGGTACAGTGTCATGCACCTTCTTCAGGGCTGGCCAACAGGACCTCTCTGTGGTCGTCAGTCTCTGTAGTCCAGCCAATGGCCTTGAGTTTTGGGCATCGGATTAAGGATGATCATGGCCGTCACTGATCTAGTTCTCCTCTTCTTCTGTGTGGTGTCTGGCCATGTGTCTCATCCGGGATTTTCTTGGAGCTCTACTCTGTGGGTAGATATGCGTGGCAGGCCCTCTGCCTCAAGAGTCTTCCTGCTGCCTGACCCTCTGATCTAGTTCGGCGTGGCATAATGGCATTTGTCGCACATTCCCTCCTCAGGGACTTCCACATGTGAGCAGTAGGGAATTGTGGCTCTGCCTCCTTTCTCTGGGTGGCAAAGACTTGTGCCTTGCGGCATCACTTCCCTCATGCACGGTTGGGTGTATGTGTAACTTGTGCCTTGAGGTTGCAGAATGGTGTGGTCCTAGTGCCCGAAAGAATTTAATATCTTTAAAAAAAGAACCCATAGACAGGGATAATGGGCTTGCTAATATGCGTTATGGAATTCAAATAGAAGCCCAGGTTAGATGTCCTGCATACCTAACCTGGACGACTTCTATTGGAATTCTATAACTCATATTAGTAAGGCCCTTATCGCCATTTTAGCGACAGTTTCCTACCGCTAAAACAATGATAATTTTAACAAGGTTCTTGCTAATATACCCACAAGTTTGCTATGGCAGGGCGGGAGCTTCGGCTCACACCCTGCCATAGCAAACAACAGTGTAGAAAAAATCTTCCGGTAAGACAACAAAGGATTTTCAAGTCTATTATCGACTTTTTAGCGGCAATTTGCTGCCACTAAAGTGGTAATAATTTTAACGCCGTCCTTGTAAATATGCTCCTAAGTTTCGAAATGTCGACAATCCTGTCTCCCATTTAAGTAGCCACAAAGTGTTTAGTGAAGTGCACACTGTGAAACATGGAGCAGCAGTGTCTGATTTGGATCGATAATAAATTGCGCATTGTTGAGTACAGAGAAGGCAAATTGTACATGGGGTTTTGTAACGCCAGTGGCTATTGCTCGCACCCTCTCTTGAGGTTAATTCGAAGAGTTATGTACTTGTTTTGCTCCTAATGTACACAGTGTTCTGTCATCTCTGTTTGTTTTCTCCTCTCTCATGTAGAGGACTTTGGGTAAATATGACAGCACCTTTGAACCCTACCCCCAACTGCTTGCTGCCTGTTACCATAGTAACAGTTAATGGAACACTTAATTGAGCACACAGGTCACAATTTCAGTACACAATGTTGCTAATCCAAACAGCAAGTGTGCTTGACTTTATTTTCTTTCCATAGGACCCGTTAATCGCAGCTACAGCCTCTGGTAAAGAGCTGGTAAAGAGTTAGCCCCGGTATTACACTTCTAGTTATAAACATAATTCTTTTCTTAGTAAAACTTTGAGCCCCATCAGTTATTTTTTTTACAAATTAAGGGGTATCATTTTAACAGCTTTCATGTAAATATGCCCCCAAGTACTATGTTAATGTCATGTGAATTGGGCGCGGAAGGGTACATAGACGTTTTGTAGTCTAGGAGACGGCCACCTTCCCGATAATTATTTACTAATTGTTTGAGGCAATTTAAGTCTGGGAATTGTCATACTCAGGATATTTATTTTAATATGCAGGGTGTGCTTCGGCAGTCTCTGAATCCTCAGTGGTGCTAAGCAGTGCCTTATTTGTTTTGTAATCACACGGACAGTACTTATGGTGTTATAAAGTGATACACTCATAGAACTCTTGTAGTTATATAATTATTCAGGATTTAAGTGCCTAAGAGTTATCTACATTATTTTTTGTAGGTGCATTGTAATGTTAGATAGTTATGATTTTAAAATCTTCTGATGATTATTACACTAAATAATAGTCAAATGTTGTCAGAAAAAGAAGACGTATACACTCCGTACTTTAAAAAAAAAATTATCCTTTATTAAAACAGAAATAAATGAACTTTAATAGAACAGTATAATAAATAAAACATGAGATGGACTCCAGTGGTAGCAGCGTCAGTAACCTGCAAAACAAAAATGAAACATAAGTATATGTGCTATGTCGAAGAGGTAAAAAAGCTAGTTTGAATTAAAGGATCATAGTGAAAATGGAAGGGAGGGTAGTGGGTGGAAGTGAGAAGGGGAGGGAGAGTTACAAGTAGAGAGGCAGGAGGAGATAGAGCGTCGGCCTTTTGCACTCAGTCTTTAGTGTTTACTGTTCATCATTCGTTTGTCTAGGACGCAGGGATCTGTGAGATAAAGTGTGGTTTAAGAAGTCCATAAAATTAAATACATGAATCCAGAGATCGCCCTTGTTTGATAATATACTCCTACATTATTACTTACTGGAAAATCACTTGTATGCCCCTGTGCACCCAGAGTCCTGCACCCCAGTCCCTACCCCGCAATATGCTAAATTGTAGGTCTTGCACACCGAGGCTTCACAGCTCACCTGCCACCACTGGTGTGTCCCTGGTGTGTCCCACGACATCCGTCAGTCAGTCAAATGCACTTTATTCGATTCGTTAAAATCATAAAAGCAATACGTGTTGCTGCAAGCTCGGAGTCCGGGATACATTTGTATGGAAGAGCAGGTCTCCACAATGGAACGGTGTCTTGATACTGCCATGGAAGGTGTTAGAATGCTCAGGGCATCATTGCAGGAGAGAGTTCCTGCTCAGCCCCTTTCTGCCAATCAATTAATCTCTGTAAAGAGAGAAGTAATTTAATGGTGGTAGCGTTTGCAGGTAAATGAATGTTTATTTTATAGGAGTTAAGTGCATCCTTCGTTTTTGAAGTATGATTAATCGTTAGGGATGATCGAGGTTTTAAGAGGAGTTGGAATGCACGAGAAAACACAAGGTTAAATTATAATATATCATGCTAATGATAATATACATAGCAATAGAGCGTAAGCTAGAAGCTTAATGTTCGCATGTAATACAGTGGCGGGAGCCTGTGTGCATGTACATTCAGTAAGGAAGTAGCTAAAGTGTCCTAAAAGCTAACGTCACGTGTCTGTAGAGCAGCGCTTGTTGCTGGCTGAGGTCTTTAGTACGGTCCAGTAGGTCCTTAAAATTAGATCGATGTGATTGAGTGAGGCGAGAGATAACATCATTACGGAAGGCAAGATCGCTTTTTCTCACATGCACACTCGGGGTAATGCACCCCTCCCCTCCCTCCGAATCACCCTCAACAGGAGTCAATAGGGCAGCGCTGCTCGTAGGCTTAGGCCTATCTTATGGTATAGATGGTATTTAAAATGAGAGAGAGATGTGACTAAATGAGGTCAAAGGTTGCAAGTTAACAGAACCCTTGGCAATATTTCTTATTCACACGTGTGCAGTGTGCCTGATGCATCTCACCCCTCTCGTAGGTCTGCGTTGAAGAGGTGTCTGTAGGGAAGTGCCCACTGGCTCAGATCTACAATATGGTCCAGCAGGTCTTTAAAATGAATCAGAGATAAGACAGAATGAGGTGAGAGATCACGTCATTATGCAGGACAATATCATTTGTTTGCACCGCGTTTAATTGGAGGCCTTGTGCACCTAGGCCGCTTTGCTTACCTTTTGCAAACACTGCATCTAGCAGAGGTTACAACTTGAATTCTGCTTTGGATCTATACTGCAGACAGTATTAAATTCAGCCTTGATTTATTTATCTGCAGTGTGGACAGCAGGGTTCATAACTTGAAAAGAGAAACAGTGTGAGAGAGAAGAAGAGAGAGAAAGAAACATTTTGAAAGTGTGAGAGAGAAAAAGTAATAGATGGAGCAGGAGAAGTACTGTTGATACTGGAAATAATCTTCGCAGCTCACCCTTTTGCCATCGGTGTGTGTCCAACCAGGTGCCGAGTTATTGTGCACCCTCAAGTTTAGTGATCTGAAAGATAGTATACAATTAGTAATTGCAGAGTACATACAACTGGACACGTATATTTCTGTGTTACGCCTTTGCACACCCAGTCTACTGTATTACATCAACTCCCACTGCAAGTAGGTGTCTGTGTGCTCTTTTCCTCTCAGGGTGCTATACCCCATGCACTTCCACTGCATAGCGGTGAGTTTTCATTACTGCACACCCAGGCTGATGTACCCCATCCACTCCCAGTGTCCGGAGGTGATTGCCCATTCCTGCGCACCCAGACTGTTGCAACCTATCCACTCCCACTGCCAGGAGTTGACTGTTCATTCCTAGGCACTCAAGTTGCTGCACAGTATCCACTCTCCCCGCCCACAGGTGACTTCTCATTGCTTCGACAACAAGCTTCTCAGCTCACCTTGTGCCATTGGCGTGTTTCAAAGAGTGTCCACCACGTGTCCAAGCATCATCGCAGATTAGGTGTTGTTACGATGTCCACGCACCATCGCAGATTCCTCAAACGTTGAGCTTTGGAGGTATTGGGGGGGACGCCAATTTGTGAAACACAACCTGTTAGATAAAAAGGAAGATAAGATTGTGCGTCATTTGTTCATCAAAGGAGAGAGGAAGAGAGAGAATGAGAGAGTGACTCTGAAAAGAATATTGGCAGCTCACCTTTCTGTCACCAATGAGTCCTCCACCACGTGCCGGGCAAAGTTCACCTTGAAGCTCCACATCTAAAAGGAAGTAAAAGAAAGATGTTATGATTGCTATTTGCCACTATCTTAATATGGAGTAGAATAACATCGCTCTTTTACACACCTTCCTTCCCCCATCAAAAATACAACTATTTGTATGGTTCCAACTTGTTTAATGGGGTTCAGTTAGAGTAATAATGTTTTCCATCCGGTTATAGAAAACAAGTGGTGCGCAGTCATACACGTGATTTCAATCATCACGGCCATGTCTGGGCATGATAATTGAACGCTCATGTGCTATTGGAGTTTATTGCACGTAGCAAACGCGTAATAGATACCAATAGGCCATGGAGGAGCAATGCATCTGCCTCTGGCCAATTGAGTGCAGTCTTTTAGAATAAGTCGCACACAAAAGCCAATAGTTTAGCACAGAAGTAAACAGACAGGCACGAGCGTGTGCGAATCGAAGGTTAGGTTCATATCCCCGTTTTTTTTTTCACATAGAAAATATCTTGCTTTGCGTGAGCAGTGCTGTGCACTCCAACGAAGGAACTCGCACAATAACGGTAAAGTTAGGTGTACATAGTATAAAAAAAAATACTCAAGTACTTCGCTTCGCATGTGGGAGCAACGGACATTTGCGTTCCTGCTATTGGAAAATTAAATACAAATGCAATAAGATAGGGTATGTAGGACTGCGTATGCCTAAATCGCTGCATTGACTTTTTGTATCCAGTCTGCTGTATCGCATCTACTCCCTCCAGTGTGCACCCAGGCCTCACTGCTCACCTTTTTGCAGATAGAGCACCTTCTACATCATGCATTCCCGCTCTGCCACCAAGAAGTCTCACATTTGGTGCTGAGCCTTGATATCGCAATGGCGAAGGACATACTCGTGCATTCATCATCATCACAGGTTCCTCACCCGCTCAGTCCTTCCGGTACCACAAAGTCAGTGACCAAAGAGGCCACGCACGTGGTGATGGCACCCCCTGTTCAGTAGTTCAGGCCTACATGAGGCGTCCGGACCACCAGGACGGGCCATCACAGTGCTTGCGTTTGGAGCAACTCTAAAATGGCATACATCACGTGCGCCCGGTCTTTTTTATTGGTATGGTTACGTGTGTTGTGACGCCTGTACTGGATGGGTGTGGTGTGGGTGTATTCCAGCCATGAGGAAGTGTGTGTGAGAGCCATTCGGACAACTAGACCTGGAACTAGCAAATCACTACAATAAAAATTTGGGCCATGTAGCATTGTGTTTTCCTGTAAGCAAAGTGGGCTGGCCTGACGTATGCCAGTGCTGCGCGAGGATGTGAAAAATGACTCCGGAGCTATGGGTGTGGCTCCATTGTGAGCTATATGAGAAATCAAGTGATTCTGGTTGCCTGTGTTGTAGTGCTGCCGTCACCCGGGTCCTAAACGCAAATGTGTAATTATGTCTGTGAAGTCCCACAACATGGCCAACATGGAAGGAACGGGGAATCTCTGACCCTACATTTATCCATAGTTACAAACATAAAAGATGGTGGACATGACGCATTTCTGAGAATATGAATGTTTGTTGGACATTCAGTTGAGTGTTGTAGCTGTAGTAATACAGGGCTATGAAAGCTTTAGGTTGCAGTTTTTGGCACATAAAGGGCAACTAGTATATATACGTATGTAGTCATTTGGGTATACAATAGAACTTGGTGCTGGAAATCAGTATTCGAGCCTCTGCGTCGGGGCACATACTGTTAGTGTAGAAAAATCACGTAATCTATGCATGCCTGAAAATGTACTGTAAATACGGTGGTCATGTAATCGCTGACATAGTTTTAGGTTGACTTCGCCCTATATAAATATGCTACAATAAGAAGAAAACTCTAGCAATAGTGCACACTTATAAATTTACTATTCACTTTGCTTGCAGTATTGTAGTAATGATCCAGCTTCTATGTTTGTATTTGTAGAATGAACGAGAGAAAGATATATATCCGACATTTTTATTACTGCCAGAGGTAAGATGGTTGCATACGCTGTTTACAGCACAATACAATGTGGTAGGGCCCAGGGCCAGCATTTTACAAACATAATGAATACACAGACACAGATAGATAGTTGAAGCGGGTACGGGCACATGCGCTCGACTCCATTATTTTACGTTGCTGTTGGTAACAAGTACACAATATTAATCATCATATCATACACAAATATTTCATTATAAACGGTTTATGACTTCTGCTGTACAAGATAGGAGCACTACATGTGTGAAATAATACACAGATTATATCGTAAAAGGTTCATGAGTTGTGGTGCACTGAGGTAGGGGCAGTTTGTGTGGAGCCTGCGATGATTCGTGGTCCAGGCAGACCGCACTGGTAACAATGTCTTTTGACTATTGAATTTTGCCTTAATCAGGCCACGTGGCGATTATTTATGGTGTACTAAGTTAGTGGTATGCCAGGTGCTCTGCGTGTGTTCACCGCGCGATGATGCGTGGTCCGAACAGGCTTTACTGGATGCATTGTCTGTTGCCTACTGGACTACATCTTCTGTAATCATGATTCAAATAAAAGCCGAAACATATATGGAATATTTTGTCGAAATATGTAGGTTACAGAGACATTATAGTTCAAATTGTGACCTGTGCTTCCCGCAGTGTAGACTGCCATTCAGTGTTCCTTTGCACTTGCAGGGTTAATTTTGATATTCAACTAAACCTAGAAATGATATAAAAGAAGTTCTTGAAGGAAGGATACTAAAGGGATATTGTGTAGGTTTGAGGGACGTTATACTTAGGGGCCCATTAGGATGTCGGGCGGATTGCCACCGCGATCCGCCCGACTTCCGACCCTGGCCGCCACCTATTTCTCCCCCGCCATATTACAATGGCGGGGGGACCTCGGTGGACGGAAACACCGGCCACCGCTTTTCTGCCCAGCTCACCTTACGGCCGGGGCGGAAAAGGGTTCATATGGAGACACCGCCAGCCATATTAGGATGGCCTCATGCAGATGCCTTTCTGTGGTGGCAATGCCGCCATGGAAAGGCATGCAGTCTTTACTTTTGGGGCCCCCTGCAGGCCCCCATGGGGAAAGTGAGAGGTGGTATCCCCTGCACAAAGCGGCAGGCACCGCGCGGTGCCTGCCGCTTTGTGTATGCAAATGCATGCCTGCATTTTTAACATTGCGGCGGACGGTGCTTTCAGCACTGCCCGTCGCAATGTTAAACATGCATGATGTGCCTGCCAGTGTGGCAAGTTCATCATAATTGACATGGCAGGACCACCGCTAATGTCGCGGACGGTCCAGTTTTCCACAGGGAAGGCGGGCGGGCAAAGTCCGTCCGCCATCCTATTCGGCCCCTTAGTTTGGTACTGCACTCTGCAAATAATGAATCAAGAGCCTATTTAATTGTGAGCTCTGATGACTGCAGTGTAGGCAGGAGGCAGCGGATAGCAAGGGTCCACGACCAGGTTGCGTTGAGTAGAGCTGCACAGTATTGGTAAATTAGCGTGTCTGCAACCAGCAATGATAACTGGTGCACTGAGTTAGTGGCAACTGAAGCATTAATGTTCTGTGGAGCCTGCGATGATGCCTGCGATGAGATATGATCCAGTGTGTGCCAGCGTTGAGACCAGGGCAGTGTCTCAGTTTAATCCCATACAAGAAATGAAGTCACGGTTACTAGACCACATTGTCAAGTAACAGTTAAAATGCCGTGTATCGGCA
Source organism: Lissotriton vulgaris (assembly GCF_964263255.1). Lineage (NCBI taxonomy): Eukaryota > Metazoa > Chordata > Amphibia > Caudata > Salamandridae > Lissotriton > Lissotriton vulgaris. The sequence continues at coordinate 35,543 of NW_028241620.1, forward strand.
AAGTTTAAAAAACTATAATTCAGTAGTTTTTTAAACTTTGCCGATACACGGCATTATAACTGTTACTTGACAATGTGATCTAGTAATCGCTAGTATCAACATTAGTAATCAATACCTGGTGAACTGTTAAACTGTGTTCAAGCGGGTTTTTTACAGTGATAAGATGGCGGCCAAATAACATACGCCGTAGTCCCTCCTTGACTTTGTTGACACACTAACATCATGCGACTAGTGTAACAACCAATGGTTTAAAAGTGAAAGTTTTAATGGCGGCTTTTATGAAATATTAGACTAAGCCATAGGCGAGACGCGTCTTTTTATGTTTGCGTCCACGGACTTTGAAAAATATACCCTATTTGCAGTAAGCCCTGTGAGTGCCTTTCTTGTTTCCAGACGGTGACAAATGAGCGGGATATGTTCGCGGCTGCACTGCCGCGTTTGAGGCACCCGTTCTTTAAATGTAAATGTAAATGTAGTGGCATTTATATAGCGCACTACTTACCCGTAGGGTCCCAAGGCGCTTCGACCGCTGCGAAACCCTTCCTGGCTTCCCTGAGAGATGGTCCCTTTATGGGTATCTCCAGGGTGAGACCAGGCATCCCCGGCGGTCTGGTGGGGCCGTTAGTGAAGATGAGGCAAGCTAATGCCCAGAGTTGCCGAGTGTGATCGCTGATCAGAGTGGGCACCGAGGCGAGAGAATTATTGAGTCCGCTGACCCTGATCCAGAAACCTGCCACGCCGGGAATCGAACCCTGGTCCCGGGCCGTCCTCTGCTCTCGGGTCTGCCGCCTCTAACCAGTGAGCCACACTACTTCGCTAGTGCGCCGTGAGGAGGTGCAAGCAGAGCGTTAATTAAAAGCACGGCTGCACGGTCGAGAGAAGGAACAGTGACTGCTACGTGACAGCTCAGCATTGAAGTCGGTGAGACGTCAGCTGCAGCAAGTACAGCCGGTAAGCTAGTGTTTTCTTCCAACAAAATTCAACTCGCACTGACCTTTGTTAAAGCGACAGAACGAGGGGCACTGTAGAGGGATTAATAAGGACGCAAACATGTTGAATGTTAATGAACGCCAAGAAGCAGCGCTGGGAATGTTTAAAAATAAATCTTCACCAGACAACACGCAGGAGGGGGCAAGAACACCACCCACCACAAGTAACCTCGCAGCTAAATTCACAACTCTTGAAAGACTGTATGAACGTTAATTGAGGAAATGGTGGGAAGCCACCTCCCTGCAAAGTTATATTGATGTAGATCGCGTACCAAGGGGTCTACGAATCTACACTATTCAAGCCTATGAAAATCCAGACCCTTAATTACTCGATGAGTGGGCAGCACACACCGCTGAATCGAACAAAGGAATGCTGTTTATTTTGGTCAAATTCGCGTGGAGCGACCGGGAGAAAGCTCTACAAGAAATTGAAAAATTGGAAGCTGAAATCGATCTGGAATCAGACAAAAAGAGGAATGATGAACTGAAAGAACAAATGAAAAAAAGACTGGTAAAGTATGAAGCAAAAATAATAACGAGGAAAAAAGAAAAATTTGAACGCGATGAGCGTGATTATGCACAGGGCAGAGTGCTAACATTTGCAAAGAAATTCGAAGAAACACGCAAAGCATTCCGAGCCCAAGCTTCAGAGCCCGCGCAAGCACGAGTAGAAACCTCCGAATCTGAAGTCACTGCGGATGATTCCTCGGCAGATGAAGGCGCCCCAAGAAGAGCAAAGAAAACTCCTTTTCAGGAGGAATTCTAAATCATGAGGCAGACATGGTTGTGGGGGGGACAAAAGCCGGCCACCGGAGGACGAACACGAAAAACAAGGAGGGGCGGGTTCAAGCGGAAAAACAAAAGTTCCAAGCAGATCTACACGCAACAATCGCGGCAAAAAGTGGAATTAGATAGTTTAACGATTATCGATTTAACAACAAGAACCCTAACACAAGCTTAGGAGGAAGTATTAAAACTAGGGTTAACTTTTTGCCCCTCTAACATGATGGAATACACATAAACTAAAATCGACCTTTTCAAACTAACAAGGAAGTTCAAACTTTACAAGTTCTTTAAAATGAAACCATCTTCTCAGAAATCCAAGAAACAATCATCGACAACGCAAGTTACTGATGCTTTAGCTGGCGAGGATCTGGCAGCATTGGAATTAATGCATGAATGGAGAAATGTGGCTCACTGGTTAGAGCAGGCAGACCCTGAAGCAGAGGTCAGACCCGGGACCAGGGTTCAATTCCCGACGCGTCCGGGTGTTGAGCTCAAATGTCCACGGACTCGATAATTCTTGCTTCAGTGCCTGACCTAATCATGGGTTCACACTCTGCAACTCTGGGCATTAAGCTTGCTTAATCTCCACAATGCCCCCCCCCCGTGGCGGGATGCCTGGCTTTCACCTTGGGGATGCCCTGTAGGGGCTATCTCACAGGGAAAAACCAGGACGGGTTCCCAAGGCAAGCGCGGAGATACCCCTTCGGGGGTCGATTCTGGCGCTATATAAGAAATATAATAATAATAATAATAATTACAAACAGGTCACAACATAAATTCATCAGGCAACATTGCAAGAGATGTAGTTGAAAGAACGCGACAATTAGGTTTAAGTCAAGATAAGGTCCAAAGCAATTTTAAACCCAAGTCGCAATTCCTACCCCAAATGCCTCATGATGCTATAGATGTTTTTACAGAAGCTGTCAATAAAGACTTATTGAAGTTAAGGACACAACTCAAAAGAACAACATCTAACCTCACTAAAGACCAAAGTGTGGCACTCAAAACTCTGAGTAGTGATGAAACTCTAATCTGTAAACCGTCCGACAAAGGCGGTAATATTGTGTTACAAACCACAATTAATTACAGAATGAAAGCTTTAAGACAGCTGTCAGACCCCAACTGCTATCAAAAAGTTTCGAAGGAGATTTATATGGACAGCATTGAAAGATACCATGTGATGATTAAAACATGGCTGGATAAATCGATGCTGGACATGAATGAGTACTTATTCCTCAGATGTTTGAACCCAGTAATACCAACTTTTTATCATATCCCTAAGATACACAAAAACAGGGAGCCCCACCTGGGAGGCCAAATGTTTCCTCTAAAGGGAGCCTTACTGAAAATCTCTCTACTTTTATAGACTCATTTCTCTCTCCTTTGGTGAAAAACTTACCGGCTTATGTAAGAGACTCACAAGACTTTATAATGCAGATCGAGACACTTGTATGGCAACCTCAATATAAGCTGATAGTATTAGATATCACCAGTTTATTTACAGTGATACAACATGAACATGGTTTGGAGGCAGTGAAGGACTGGGTTATTTAAGACCCAGCGGTGCCAGGGGACAACACCTGACACCTTCGTGGGTAACCTGCTCCGGCGTACAAATGACAGAGACACGGGACACTTCCTTCGGCGTCAAAGATTCGAGCTTTATTTACTGCAGGGAACACAGAAGTCACGGCAAGTACAACGCGTGCTACTTGCGGAGACTGCTTCAAATTGGTTCTGTGGATCGCTCCTTTTATACATAATTCACCCGTAGGTTTACATGGTACACAAAGGTTTATGGCTCGGTTCCCATGATTATCCCCCAGAGGGGTCGCTTTGGTCTCTTTGATACATTCAAGGTCCGGAACATAAGTGCGGAAACATTTGGCGGTTCCCAACTGTATAAACCCATCTTCCCACCATTAGTACATTCCATTCAGCAATAAAAAAGATCGAAGGAGGAACAAGAACAGGTGCGGAGGAAGATGGAGACAGTGGGAAATTGGGAAGGGTGTAAAAGAGGAGGTGTCGAGGAAACAGGAGCTACAGGCATCAAAGGGACGTGCCTAATGAGATGCACGGCTGAGACAATAAACCGGCACGGCAAGATGAGCCTCGTGCGGGGCCATTTGCCTTACAGTATCATCCCCCTCGTCATAAAGACATTTTCAAAGGACATGTGTCTTCCGTACATATCTTGGAAATCCCAGGGTCGCGAAGCGGACAACGTCCGCTCGCTGGCTACTTGAGGGCAAGAGACAAAATGGATGCCATATCTAAGATGGAACCCGTGGGTACAGATAGAATAACCCACGTAACAGACGAACGGTTTAGGTCAGCACAGCGAAACTGCATACACCCACTAAACTCGTCATTTGCGGTTCATAGATACCAGACTCGACCATATTCGTGCGAGTCGAAAACACCACTTACAATTGTCACGGAACCTCAGATGCTCCTTTTGCCCTCATGTAGGCAAGCACTAGTCAGAATCATACTCGATATTCATCAGACCGTCTAGATGTTGCTGTAACATAGCTCTGTCCAATCGAGCTTCTTTGGTAACAAGCGGCTGTCTTATACACGTTGTAGCACAGAGGCCACATAAGGCAGGACCACACTGCACACAAAGGCAACACGTGAACAGGAATGCCACAACAACTCCGATAATCATCAGAATCTTCCAACCCCAAGTCGACATCAGGCCCCAAAACCACCCAAGTAGCGTCCAATCCCCTACGTCCACGTGTATGGACTCCGAGATCTTATGCAACTTTGAGATGGCTTGATAGACGGTCGGAGCGTTATCTGGAATGAAAATACAGCAGCTCGAATGGATCACCTTGCATACCCCACCTCGATCTGCTAAGATCACGTCTAAAACCATACGGTTTTGTAACGTCATAAGTCTATCCGCCTGAAGTTCTGTGGTGATATTACCAAGGGCACTGGCAGTAATATTAGCTGTCGATTCCACCACTCGAGTCAATTGTCTCAGGTTCCTACTATTAACCATAGGCCCCCAAAACGGGAGGAAACCCTTGAAAAAGTCTCCTGCCTCTTGATCTGCAGTGTCCTCTTCGCTAATTACGCCTCTCACAACTCTAGTCTTGTGATAGTCTGCATCTACAGTGAACGTCGGAGGCAACAAATTTGCGATAAAACATGAGCCCACAAAGTCGAAGGGCAACCATGCATACGCACGATCATGGCAGATAAAGTATGTACCCTTGGCAGCCAGAAACACAGGGGACGAGACCATCGGCAAAATGTAATTTTCAGTGCAAGCACTCTCTCCAAGTCGGGCTTTCGATCTTCGGCCACGACCTATTAGACAAAAATTACCAATGTGGGGTACGACTAAGCATGGGCGGAAAATCCGTTACGCTCGCGGATTTTGCGGATTTTCGGGAAATCCGCAATCCGCGAGATTTGCGGATTTCCTGCAAAATCCGCAAATTCGCACGCAGCGGATATTTTTGGCGGCGCGCGGCGTTGGTGATACAATTTTTGCGGCGCGCGGCGTTTATCATCGTTTGCCGAGTTGTTTTTTTCGATAGTTTGCGAGTGCTGCGCCATTTTGGATCTTGCTGTGTGATCCCGCGGGAATTGGCGAGCGCGATTACGTCATCGCGGCTTGCCAGCGATAGTTTGTCAACGCGAGTACGGCGAGATCACGTCTCGCGGTACTTCGCAATTGCGAGATTTGAGATGCGGCGAGCGAAAATATAAATTTGCAATTCTGCACAAGAAATCCACCAGCAAGCAGCATAAACCTTCTAGAAATGATGATTTTTATGTGAATAACTCCTTAGTTTGACATTTGCCTGCACTTTTTTAGCGAGGAGTCCATTTTGGGGAGGGGGGCAGGGGGGTGGGAGGAAGGAAGTGCCCCACAGTCTTCAACTTCCTGTTCCTGTTCAGCAGGCTCCTCCCAGTGCTTTGTCCATCTCCTGGTCACTTTTCATTTGGATGTGGAGCTGGAAGGATTACTTTTTGTGGATGCTGCTGGATCTTTGGATTTGAGGCCTTTTTGACTTTCTTTGGATCACTGTTGGATTAGAAATTTTACAAGTAAGTTTGTTTGGGGCATTACAGTTGCTGCAACTAAAATTTTGGAATTTTCGATTTTTGGGCTGTTTTGGGGCCTTTTGCCCAGGGGTACTCAGTGGTGGGTGGACTGAGTCTTTCTGTGGGTTGTCTTGAACTTAAACATCACGGAGGCCATAGATGAATTGGGATTGTGCTGATTTTTCTGTGTTTTTCGATTTTTGACCTGTTGTTGGGGCCTTGACCAGGGGTAGTGAGTGGTGCATGGGCCTAGTCTTTCTGTGGGCTGTCTTGAACTTAAACATCATGGAGGGCATAGATGGAATGGGATTGTGCTGATTTTTCTGTGTTTTTCGATTTTTGACCTGTTGTTGGGGCCTTGACCAGGGGTAGTGAGTGGTGCATGGGCCTAGTCTTTCTGTGGGGTGTCTTGAATTTAAACATCATGGAGGGCATGGATGGAATGGGATTGTGCTGATTTTGCAGTGTTTTTCGATTTTTGGGGGTGTTCATGGGGAGGGACATGCCATGTGGCTGGTGGCCATTTTGAGTGCAGCTACAGGCCCTGGCCATGTGCTGGCAGGCAAGTGGCCATTTTGAATGCAGGCTTTGTTGTTAGGCCTCCAACCATTTTGCCTACTTTTCAACCTTTATTTATGCCCAGGGGTAGTGAGTCTTGCATGGGCCTAGTCTTTCTGTGGGTTGTCTTGAATTTAAACATCATGGAGGCCATGGATTGAATGGGATTGTGCTGATTTTGCAGTGTTTTTCGATTTTTGGGGGTGTTCATGGGGAGGGACATGCCATGTGGCTGGTGGCCATTTTGAGTGCAGCTACAGGCACTGGCCATGTGCTGGCAGGCAAGTGGCCATTTTGAATGCAGGCTTTGTTGTTAGGCCTCCAACCATTTTGCCTACTTTTCAACCTTTATTTATGGCCAGGGGTAGTGAGTCTTGCATGGGCCTAGTCTTTCTGTGGGTTGTCTTGAATTTAAACATCATGGAGGCCATGGATGGAATGGGATTGTGCTGATTTTGCAGTGTTTTTCGATTTTTGGGGGTGTTCATGGGGAGGGACATGCCATGTGGCTGGTGGCCATTTTGAGTGCAGGCACTGGCCATGTGCTGGCAGGCAAGTGGCCATTTTGAATGCAGGCTTTGTGTTAGGCCTCCAACCATTTTGCCTACTTTTCAACCTTTATTTATGCCCAGGGGTAGTGAGTCTTGCATGGGCCTAGTCTTTCTGTGGGTTGTCTTGAATTTAAACATCATGGAGGCCATGGATTGAATGGGATTGTGCTGATTTTGCAGTGTTTTTCGATTTTTGGGGGTGTTCATGGGGAGGGACATGCCATGTGGCTGGTGGCCATTTTGAGTGCAGCTACAGGCACTGGCCATGTGCTGGCAGGCAAGTGGCCATTTTGAATGCAGGCTTTGTTGTTAGGCCTCCAACCATTTTGCCTACTTTTCAACCTTTATTTATGCCCAGGGGTAGTGAGTCTTGCATGGGCCTAGTCTTTCTGTGGGTTGTCTTGAATTTAAACATCATGGAGGCCATGGATGGAATGGGATTGTGCAGATTTTTCAGTGATTTTCGTTTTTTGGGCCTGTACTTGTGGCCTTTTCACCAGGGGTATTTGAGTCTAGCATGGGCCTAGTCTTTATGTGGGCTGTCTTGAATTTAAACATCATGGAGGCCATGGATGGAATGGGATTGTGCTGATTTTGCAGTGTTTTTCGATTTTTGGGGGTGTTCATGGGGAGGGACATGCCATGTGGCTGGTGGCCATTTTGAGTGCAGCTACAGGCACTGGCCATGTGCTGGCAGGCAAGTGGCCATTTTGAATGCAGGCTTTGTTGTTAGGCCTCCAACCATTTTGCCTACTTTTCAACCTTTATTTATGGCCAGGGGTAGTGAGTCTTGCATGGGCCTAGTCTTTCTGTGGGTTGTCTTGAATTTAAACATCATGGAGGCCATGGATGGAATGGGATTGTGCAGATTTTTCAGTGATTTTCGTTTTTTGGGCCTGTACTTGTGGCCTTTTCACCAGGGGTATTTGAGTCTAGCATGGGCCTAGTCTTTCTGTGGGCTGTCTTGAATTTAAACATCATGGAGGCCATGGATCGAATGGGATTGTGCTGATTTTGCAGTGTTTTTCGATTTTTGGGGGTGTTCATGGGGAGGGACATGCCATGTGGCTGGTGGCCATTTTGAGTGGAGCTACAGGCACTGGCCATGTGCTGGCAGGCAAGTGGCCATTTTGAATGCAGGCTTTGTTGTTAGGCCTCCAACCATTTTGCCTACTTTTCAACCTTTATTTATGCCCAGGGGTAGTGAGTCTTGCATGGGCCTAGTCTTTCTGTGGGTTGTCTTGAATTTAAACATCATGGAGGCCATGGATGGAATGGGATTGTGCTGATTTTGCAGTGTTTTTCGATTTTTGGGGGTGTTCATGGGGAGGGACATGCCATGTGGCTGGTGGCCATTTTGAGTGCAGCTACAGGCACTGGCCATGTGCTGGCAGGCAAGTGGCCATTTTAAATGCAGGCTTTGTTGTTAGGCCTCCAACCATTTTGCCTACTTTTCAACCTTTATTTATGCCCAGGGGTAGTGAGTCTTGCATGGGCCTAGTCTTTCTGTGGGTTGTCTTGAATTTAAACATTATGGAGGGCATGGATGGATTGGGATTGTGCTGATTTTGCAGTGTTTTTCGATTTTTTTGTGCTCTATAACTGAACTGATGTTCCTCTGTCTTCCATTTTTTTTAGGTGCACAAGACTCAAGAGAACCACCAGTGCCAGGAAGAAGTCCTGCAGCGGTGTGTGTGTGCAGCATTACGTCACGCGACGTCACGTCTGGCCTCAGACAACTCTACAATTCGTGCAACTGCGGCCTGCTGTCTGACCTGCTCTGAAGAAGATGGCCCCGCCCCCAAAGAAAGTTCTCCGTAGCTCCTCTAGCAAGAAAGTTGCTAGTAAGGAGCAGAAGAAGCAAGTTACCAAGGAGGCTGGTGTGCCACCCGCCACTTCTTTTGGGAGCAAAAAAAAAAGTACGCCTGCAGCAGCAGGATCTGCTGGGGACCAAGCTGGGAGCAGCACCCCTGCTCCATTGGGTTCAGTGCCTCCACCACCACGCCAACTTAAGTCAAAGCCCTTGAGTGCTTCAGAGGCAGTCAGTGTACTTCTCCAATCACCATCGACCAGTGATGTTGGCTCATCGCAAGAAAGTAGCAGCAATGTCCCTGAATCAACACAGGTTGTTGTAACTCATCTGACAAGTGTTGAACAACCACAGCCGCAACAACAACACCATGTGCAAGTACACGCCCAAGTACATGTGGAAGGAGAGGCAGCAAAAGGAGATGCGCAAGCAAAGGTGCATGGAGGTTCACAAGTGCCCACAATAGTTGTTCCTCCCGAAGTAGGGGCACATTTGGAAATCGACTATGAAGCCGAGGTATCATTGGAAGCCACTCCTCCTGATGATCATTCATTGTCTTCCACATCCCTAGCAAGGAAAAGATCAAGGGGGGTGTCTACATCTTCTTCAAGCCCACCTCGTTCTGATGCAAGTGATCCGTCTTGGGAACCACAACTGCGGTCTGACAGTGAGGCACACCATGATCTGACACCGGTACCTAAGCGTAAAAGGAAGGTCGTCCAAAAACTCAAACCTATGGAGTGTGATGAGGCTCAACAAGAAGTGACAGATACTGCTGGTGATGAAGCCTCTCACGATGACGACGAGCCAGTCATCACAAAGGTCACTGCAGCCCCACCGGGCATGCAGCAAAGAGACATTTTGACCCTATCCCGAGAAGCTGCTGAGCGTGATGATGATGTCGGCGAGGAGGCAATGGAAATGGAATCATTAGATTTGGAGTTAAGTAGTACACCAAAACCTACCGCTTCCATATTTCTTCGCAAGAAGGTACCCACCTCGTCCTCGACCTCAATTCGTGGTGGTGAAAGTGCAAAACGTACTGAAGTTCGGCAATCCACATCCTCCACTTCATCTGACATTAGCAGCAGGACCACCACCACCAGTATCGCCGCCTCCTCCGGCCCCCGAAGACATTTCAAGTCTCCAGTTTGGGACTTCTTTAGTGTTTGCCCAAAAAAGGAAAACGTAGCCATTTGTAGCCTTTGTAAGCTTCGAGTTGGTCGTGGTAAGCTTGGTTCTAACTATGGTACCGGAGGCCAGAGAGGTCATCTTGAGAGAAGGCACGCTGTCCAATGGTTTCCGCACCTAGAGGCGGTCAAGAAAGCCGGAATTGCACGTAATGAAAACGTTGATTTTTCATCTGCTGATGACGAGGAGGTAGAAGAAGACGATTCAAACACTTCACTTACACCCAGTTCCCATGTCAGCAGCACACCCCATGGGAGCCACACTAAGAGTGTGGGAGAGAGTGAGACATCAATGCGGAAAAGTTCATCAGCGAGCGTAACTGGGTCGAAGAGATCATCATCATCCCGTAAATCATTGGTCCAGGGCAACATTAAAAAGATGTTGTTTACAGAAGCGCAATATGAACGCAACCACCCAATGACCCGTCTGTATAACACTAAGCTGGCTAAAATGCTAGCTCTGGACCTTCTCCCTTTTTCTTTTGTAGAAGGGGTTGGTTTTCTAGAATTAGTGACAGCGCTCTGCCCTAAATGGAAGGTTCCTAGCCGGTTCTATTTTGCCCGAGTTGCGGTTCCAGCACTACATGAAGATGTTCTGAAGGTGATTGGGGCAGCTTTGCAGAAGAGTGCTGTTCACACTATACATCTGACAACAGACATGTGGACCAGTGGCGCAGGCGCTGATTACATGTGCATCACTGCACACTGGGTCTCTTTTTCAGGGGCTAAAGCAAAGCTAAACTCAGGTGTTGACACTAACATTGTTTTTAAAGGTGCTCGGAAACATGCAACACTAGCCATGTTTGGTTTGGAGAAACGTCACACAGCAGAAAACATTTTGGATGTCTTTAACACAAAGGTCCTTAACTGTCTGTCCCCACTAAAACGCAAGGTTGGTTATGTTTCCACGGACAATGGCGCCAATATAGTTAAGGCCATGAGGGACGGTTACTATTTCAGAGTGCCGTGTTTGGCGCACTGTATAAACCTGGTTGTCCAAAAATTCTTGGGTAATAAACGCAGTGCAGCGTACGGTGTATTGGAGACCTGCCGAAAAATTTGCAAGCATTTCAGGCATTCTTTTAAGGCCCGGAAGCAGCTGAGGAGCATGCTATATCAATGTCAAATGCCAGTGAAAGCACTCATCCAGGAGGTGGTAACACGTTGGAACTCAACCTTCTACATGCTTGAGCGTCTGTATGAGCAGTATACGGAACTCGATCAATATTTCTTGAAAGAGGGTATAGAGGAGCTGAGGATGGGTGGGCCGCAATGGAACATAGTTGAAAGCCTGACACGCATGCTTCGTCCTTTTGAGGTCTTCACGCGTGCAGTCAGCAAGGAGGACTCTAATTTGGGAAAAGCTATCCCATTGTTGTACATGCTGGAGGACCAACTGAAGGAGGTGTGTTCTGTGTTTGGAAAAGATGACAAAAAGCAAGACTCTTTGCTTCTGGCTGAGCAATTATTAGAGCTCCTACAAGGTGATGAACGTCTTAAAAAGATCCACTCAGAACAGCATTACATTTGTGCTACTATTCTGGATCCACGCTACAAAAAGGCGCTGGCAGGCCAAGCATTCTTTCCTTTTAATGATGAACATGTTCCAAAGTACAAACGTTGGCTAGCCTTGTCAGCCAAGAAGTTTGAAACAGAACGGCTGGAAATTGAAGGAAATGGCAGTACATCAGCAGGCCATCCCCAGTCAAAACAATCCACTTCTGCACCTGTGGCTGTGGCACAAGTGACCTCTCAGCCGTTAAAGACACCGGCAACCGGATCATCTGCACGAAAGACAACAGAAACATTGGAGGCTGAAGAGGATTGGCTAGCTCTGCGTGGGTTTGGTTCTCAAAAGGTCAGAGGCACAGCAAGAGCTAAGCAAAGTGGAGGAACCTTGGATGAGGACCTTGAGTCGATGGTGAAGGACTATCTGAATGACTCAACAGAGGTCTATGTTAATTCTGACCCATTGGCGTATTGGCATGGGAAAAAAGAATTGTGGCCACAGCTCACCAACCTGGCTTTAAACTACTTGTCTTGCCCACTCGCAAGTGTGTCTTCTGAACGGGTTTTCAGTGCGGCTGGTGGGATTGTAACTCCCAAACGGAGCCGCCTCTCACCCAAAAATGTGGAGAGGTTAACAATGATCAAGATGAATCAGCACCTCATACCACCAGATTTCAGAGTACGAGAGAGCGTGCCGGATGAAGAGGAGGTGGCCAGCAACATAGATGAGGGAATTTCTACTCTGTCAGGTGACACTGACCTCACCCTGCCTGAATTCGCAGAGTATGATGACGAAGCCTTATTCTTATTCCTGGACCGTGAATCCGACTTCGAGCCCTGAAAATGAGACAACGAATCAATAACTATCTTTTTCATCCTTATTCACTTTTATTCCTGTGTGTCTGTCTTTCTTTGTTGTGCACAGTTAATATAATTCAAACTTTAATCAGATAATCACAAAAACAAGCACATCAGCAGAACTGTCTTCACTTGTTTGCTAATTTATTTGAAGGTGCCGCAGTCTGCATTCCTCAGGTTCACAAGTTCAGAAGAACATGCTCCTCTATCCTCCTCCTCCGGACTCCTATTTCCATCAAAGCAGAGGGCTGGTTTACGCCCAATGAAGAAAGACTCAGCACTTGTGGGGGTGTTGTTCTACCTCTTTGCAGGTGAGTTGACGGGTCTGGGGCCATTGCTGGGAAGCACTAAAAGTGGTTTGGACCAAATCCGAGGCGGAAAATTTTTTGTGTTTTTGATGACTTGCTTGCCTTTGAGGTGCTCTTAGGGGGGGTTCCGTCTGTTTGTGGGTGAGTTTCGTGGTCTGGGAGCATTGCTGGGACACTCTAATCTTGATTGCATTTGCTTTTCAGGAAATCCGTCGTGCCAACCCCGACTTATGGCCTAGCTACGCAGCGCGTTTGGACCGAAGGCCCTGAAATATTGCAAGTATGAGATTTTGCTTTTGGCCTGTTTGGGGGTGTTATGCTTCTTGGCGGGTGGGTTGCCGGGTCTTGGGGCATTCCTGGGAAGGTCTAATACCGGGTAGAAGTGGTTGGGACAAAATCCAGGCCGATTTTTTTTTTGGCTATTTCTAACATTTTGCTCTATGTAGCGTTTTCGGGGGCCCGTTTGGGGGGCTTCCTGGTGTTTGTGGGTGAGTTTCGTGGTCTGGGAGCACTGTGGGACACTCTAATCTTGATTGCATTTGCTTTTCAGGAAATCCGTCGTGCCAACACCGACTTATGGCCTAGCTACGCAGCGCGTTTGGACCGAAGGCCCAGAAATATTGCAAGTATGAGATTTTGCTTTTGGCCTGTTTGGGGGTGTTATGCTTCTTGGCGGGTGGGTTGCCGGGTCTTGGGGCATTCCTGGGAAGGTCTAATACCGGGTAGAAGTGGTTGGGACAAAATCCAGGCCGATTTTTTTTTTGGCTATTTCTGACATTTTGCTCTATGTAGCGTTTTCGGGGGCCTGTTTGGGGGGCTTCCTGGTGTTTGTGGGTGAGTTTCGTGGTCTGGGAGCACTGCTGGCTATATATACTTTACTTTGCAAGAGGTTTGAAGCAAATCCATGGTGGCAGAGGGGACTTAGGGCCTAGCTGCAGAGCGCGCGCGGAGTGATTTGGGAAATTTGTGAAAAATTGACTAAGTCCCCATTTTTGTACTTTTGCTCTTTGGCTGTTTGGGGGTCTTCTACTCGTTTTCTCCTGGGTTGACGGCTCTGGGGCCATTGCTGGGAAGCTCTAATACCGGATAAAAGTGTTTTGGACCAAATCCCAGGCGGAATTTTTTTTGTGTTTTTGATGACTTGCTTGCCTTTGAGGTGCTCTTAGGGGGGGTTCCGTCTGTTTGTGGGTGAGTTTCGTGGTCTGGGAGCATTGCTGGGACACTCTAATCTTGATTGCATTTGCTTTTCAGGAAATCCGTCGCGCCAACCCCGACTTATGGCCTAGCTACGCAGCGCGTTTGGACCGAAGGCCCAGAAATATTGCAAGTATGAGATTTTGCTTTTGGCCTGTTTGGGGGTGTTATGCTTCTTGGCGGGTGGGTTGCCGGGTCTTGGGGCATTCCTGGGAAGGTCTAATACCGGGTAGAAGTGGTTGGGACAAAATCCAGGCCGATTTTTTTTTGGGCTATTTCTGACATTTTGCTCTATGTAGCGTTTTCGGGGGCCTGTTTGGGGGGCTTCCTGGTGTTTGTGGGTGAGTTTCGTGGTCTGGGAGCACTGCTGGCTATATATACTTTACTTTGCAAGAGGTTTGAAGCAAATCCATGGTGGCAGAGGGGACTTAGGGCCTAGCTGCAGAGCGCGCGCGGAGTGATTTGGGAAATTTGTGAAAAATTGACTAAGTCTCCATTTTTGTACTTTTGCTCTTTGGCTGTTTGGGGGTCTTCTACTCGTTTTCTCCTGGGTTGACGGCTCTGGGGCCATTGCTGGGAAGCTCTAATACCGGATAAAAGTGTTTTGGACCAAATCCCAGGCGGAATTTTTTGTGTGTTTTTGATGACTTGCTTGCCTTTGAGGTGCTCTTAGGGGGGGTTCCGTCTGTTTGTGGGTGAGTTTCGTGGTCTGGGAGCATTGCTGGGACACTCTAATCTTGATTGCATTTGCTTTTCAGGAAATCCGTCGTGCCAACCCCGACTTATGGCCTAGCTACGCAGCGCGTTTGGACCGAAGGCCCAGAAATATTGCAAGTATGAGATTTTGCTTTTGGCCTGTTTGGGGGTGTTATGCTTCTTGGCGGGTGGGTTGCCGGGTCTTGGGGCATTCCTGGGAAGGTCTAATACCGGGTAGAAGTGGTTGGGACAAAATCCAGGCCGATTTTTTTTTTGGGCTATTTCTGACATTTTGCTCTATGTAGCGTTTTCGGGGGCCTGTTTGGGGGGCTTCCTGGTGTTTGTGGGTGAGTTTCGTGGTCTGGGAGCACTGCTGGGACACTCTAATCTTGATTGCATTTGCTTTTCAGGAAATCCGTCGTGCCAACCCCGACTTATGGCCTAGCTACGCAGCGCGTTTGGACCGAAGGCCCAGAAATATTGCAAGTATGAGATTTTGCTTTTGGCCTGTTTGGGGGTGTTATGCTTCTTGGCGGGTGGGTTGCCGGGTCTTGGGGCATTCCTGGGAAGGTCTAATACCGGGTAGAAGTGGTTGGGACAAAATCCGCGCGGAAAAGCCTTTAGTTTTGGCACTTTTTGTAACTTAGGGTTCGTTAGGGTTAGCCCTAGCAGCAGGATTGCATGTGTTTCGGGGTGTTCTAGATTTTTCCAACTGAGTTCTGGGGTCTTAGAGCACTCGTGAGAATGTGTAATTTTGGTTGCAAGTCATTTGAAGAAAATCCATGGTGGGAAAGGGGGGATTTGGCATAGTTAAAGAAAGCCTTTGCCACTATTCTTAACTTAGGGTTCGTTAGGGTTAGCAGTATTTCTATTGCATGTGTTTGAGTGGGGGGGATTTCGAGTCTTGGAGCGATGCTGGCTATGGCTACTTTTGCTTGGTTGCTTGCAAGTGGTTTGAATGCAATCCACGGTGGGTAATGGGTAATTAGGAAGGGGGTACTTCGGCCTACTTTTACTTTCAAAGTAAGTTTTGTCACCAGTTTTCTGCTAGGCCTTGTTTTTTGAGATTTGATTGGGGGTCTTCTACATTTTTGCGACTGGCTTTAGTAAGGGTCTGGGTGGGAGCACTGCTAGGAAGATCTAATTTTGTTCTAAAACACAGTTTACAGTACACCTAGCTTGAGGGGCAAGATCCGCTACATTAATTTGCCCATACTTATTTATCCTTCAAAAGGTGACTCAGAGTACGCACTTTCAAAAATATTGTACTGTCTACTAGGAAAATCAAATTGTGACTTTTTGCACTCCACAGCCTACATACCTTATATATATTTATCAGTGGTGTTGTAATATTATATCACTTCCTGTTTTTCGTTGAATAATTACAGGCCGGGTTTCAGTCTCTGCAATGGGGAAAAAAGGATGGAGTCAGGCTTCACAGTAGCGAGCCACAATTCAGCATCAGGCAGGCAGTGGACAGGGTGTCTTCTGGTGACCAACATCGATGGACGAGGCGTCGGCTGCAATGGAGGAGTGCCGCTAATAGGAGGATTTTTTTTCTGCAGGCAACTTACTTACCACTTCCAACAGGACCACTACAACCACATAGATACAGTATCCCTTGCCTTTTTCTCTGACTGTGACTGCATTTCTTGGCTCTCTCTCGGCTTCTACATTGATCCCTTAACACATCACTTAGTCCACTCCACTATCACATCTGCACCACACATAGTCATTTGTAAGTGCTCCTACGTAATTCGCAAGTCGCAGCACGCCCCAGGCCGTAGAGGACTGGGATGGCCCCAATGATGAAGCATGTCACCAAGGGGCAACCCTGGTGAGTGAGGGGACACCTATAAAAAAAGCAATTTCTCCTTTTCTATCTACTATACCTTCCAGACCAACCCCACTGAGTGTTGTTGTGAATGGATTTATAGTGACCAGCAAGGCTCTCGGGTATCTGGCTACAGAGACCTTATGTTGAATATCGTTATCAATAATTTACACATAGGCCCTTTACTGTTGCATTCTTTCTTCCACAGTTGTCGAATGTACTACTTACTTTTCACTGACATGCATGCAGTAGTGCATGCACTTTCAAAGATTGATGGATAGGTTTGTACCCAAAGAATTGTTTATGTTCAATTGTTTGTCTATGCTGTGCTTTTTTTTACAGGGTGTCTTCTGGTGACCAACATCGATGGACGAAGCGTCGGCTGCAATGGAGGAGTGCCGCTAATAGGAGGATTTTTTTTCTGCAGGCAACTTACTTACCACTTCCAACAGGACCACTACAACCACATAGATACAGTATCCCTTGCCTTTTTCTCTGACTGTGACTGCATTTCTTGGCTCTCTCTAGGCTTCTAAATTGATCCCTTAACACATCACTTAGTCCACTCCACTATCACATCTGCACCACACATAGTCATTTGTAAGTGCTCCTACGTAATTCGCAAGTCGCAGCACGCCCCAGGCCGTAGAGGACTGGGATGGCCCCAATGATGAAGCATGTCACCAAGGGGCAACCCTGGTGAGTGAGGGGACACCTAGAAAAAAAGCAATTTCTCCTTTTCTATCTACTATACCTTCTGTCAGGTTACGCAGCCCCTAAGCGCCTACCGTACTATGAAACTACATTTCCCATGAGTAGGCGGGAGACTTGCAGGAAGTTTATCTGGGGAACAGACGCGCTTCCTGTTGCGCGTTATTCTGGTTTCTGTTCTGCACCGGCATGAGAGCGGACGCTCTGCATGCTTTTCTATCGTGTCTCCTGTGGACTATCACCTTCCCCCCCCCCCCCTGAGGCTCAGTGGGGAGCGCTTCCGTGTTCTGTCCTTGGCGGTAGACGGACTTCACGCGTCTTCAGGTAAAGCCGCTCTAAACTCTTCGGCCGCCCGTGCGGTCAGCTGATTACTGCCTGAACGGATTGTTAAGGGAGGTTCTGTGACTGTTTTCTAACAGAATTCTACCTTTGATGAATTCCTGTTTGGTTGAATTGTGTGTGGCGGAGCACAGTGGCGGTCTATACCACGTGTTAGCGTTCACATCGGGGATCGTTTTTGTACTATTAAAACGGAGCGCGGTAGTAAGGACAACTACGCGTCTCCGTTGTATAACTGTGTATTTCAAAGGACCTCCATAACTGGGCATGTAGTGAGGTAACTACAGGCTACCCCAGTTCTCTTTGTGTAGTGCACCGTGGGGTGTGTTGTTGGCAGAATTCAGTGGTGGTCGCAACAGCAACTACGTTTTTCTGTTTGACCTTCACCAAAGATTCTCTACTGGGTCATTACTTAGAGAGCGCAGTGTTGTAGTTCTTGCTTCCTACACACTACCGTTTCCCTCTTCCTTTTTGTTGGACCATACATCTTTACTTTGACTATTTGGAACCCCCTTTGTACATTGAGTCCTCTACCATGTTTGTGGTATGTTGTGAGTAGTGGGTTTGATGTCTTAGTATAACGCGAGTGTGTTTGGTGCGACAGGAGTGTGTTCGTTAACTATATGTTTATGTGTTTCTTAGGCCTTCCTCACAGATTGTGGCAGAAGGGCTATAGTATTTCCTATCCAAGGTCATGTTTTCTTGGTGCTCAGGTACTTGTCTACTTCCTTGGTTATTTAGTGAGACTATATGAGAGTACCCTTGTATGTTAGGACAGCACTTCACTGATGCCTGTCTTGTCTTCTGTTACAGGTATCCTTTCCCTGCTGACCCTACCTTTACCCATCCCACATTTTTTATTTTAGTTTGTTATTTTTCTCCCCCGCCTAATGGCTCGAACACCCTGTGTTTACACTTCTGGGTGTTGGTGACATTTGGAGGTGGAACCATATTTGCATCGACTGGATCACGGGGAGTAAACCTGACACCTTCCAGACCAACCCCATTGAGTGTTGTTGTGAATGGATTTATAGTGACCAGCAAGGCTCTCGGGTATCTGGCTACAGAGACCTTATGTTGAATATCGTTATCAATAATTCCACACAGGCCCTCTACTGTCGCATTCTTTCTTTCCACAGTTGTCGAATGTACTACTTACTTTTCACTGACATGCATGCAGTAGTGCATGCACTTTCAAAGATTGATGGATAGGTTTGTACCCAAAGATTTGTTTATGTTCACAATAGTTTGTCTATGCTGTGCTATTTTTTCTTGTCTCCCAAAACCTTTCCCAAAAACCCCCGTACCCATCCATTTTTCAAACCCTAACCCTCTTCCCCCGGGCTGTGTGGTTTTGATTGATGTGTGACTAAATTATTATTACAGCAATAAATCCACACACTTGCTGGGTGGGGAGGATAAGGTGATAGCAACAGGCTGGTGAAGAAATCCGAGGATATATTCTTACTCTGCTTGACAAAGAACCATTGCTAATGTGAAAGAACTTCAACCGAATTAGTAGTTATACTTTACCATTTGTTAGGCTACAATGTGGCACTGCTCTACTGTACTTCTGTCACCTGCTATATTCTCAGTTGTACCGTTGAATTGCTCAGGAGGACAAACCAGATTTTATTTTCTTTTTTTCATAGGCATGCAACTGCCACTGTGTCACACCACTAGTACCACCGCTATGAGGAAATTTTATCCGACCAAGATTGCCAACCTTATTCGGTGTTTCCCGTGGAGCCAGCCCTGGGTCTAGCCCTACTTTCAAACACAAATTACAGGCAAGATAAGCGTTTGGTGGTTTGGGGGTATAATGGAGTATTAGTACGAGAGACGAGAGACTGAAGGTAGTACTACTAAAGTCCTAGGACTCTTGGATTCACTTCACTTAGTCTGTGAGAGGCACTTAGTGTTGAAAACATTTGGGCATTTACACTTAAAGGAAGAAAATGGAACTAAACTTTCAGGAAAACAGTCAACGTTAAACCCCCACCCACCAGGCAAGCAGTAAAAAACAGGTATGCTCAGATAAAGTTTGAAAAAGTATATTTATATCCCTAACAAAATAATCTCCCGCAAGACCCTCCCTAACCCCAACGATTGTCCTTCAAAAGTCCCCAAAAACCCAACTCCCAATTCCCACCCCCCAAAAGTCTCTAAAAAAGGGGCAAGGGACACTATGGGTGGATGCTGTTAACTTTTTGGGCCAGGGCATCATGCTCCTCGCGGAGTAAGGCGAGCTCCTGCTGAAGGCGGGACACCATCAGGGTAGTGCGGCGCAGGCGTGCCTTCACTGCCTTGCAGGTGCAATGCCTGTGAGAGGCAGCTGTTGGCCTTGCTGCTCGGCGGTGGCGTTTGCCTTTGGCAGCCCGGCTCAGTCTGGGTGGACCACTGTGCTGGGTGGCAGCCCGTGGGGCCACGGAGGCCGATGCAGACAACGTTGTTGTAGTTGTCGACTGCACACTTTCCACGTCCTCCAGGGCCACCAGCCGCCGATATTCCGCAACAGTGGCCTCGATCCTCCGTTGCCGGGCCGCTCTAGCCAGCTCCTTCCTCCTTGTTCGTTTGGAAGGAGAACCTATATGAAGAAAGAAAGACATAGTCTGTAACCAATGCTCTTTAAGATTAACTCAATCATTCAGCAGAAATTTGTGTTGCAGTACAACTAGCAACTTGCAAGCGCATTACATAACTATTGAGGCCAGTATCTATCTAACCTCACACTTCTTCATCCTTGCTCTAACATTAGTGGGAGTTTAAGGAACAAATTGTACGAGCACTGTGGACTTCCATTGGAGTCGACTATGAAAGTACACCAGTCTTATTCTTCTTCTTATCTCTTGTTTTGGAAAATTGGTACGTTATTTTCTGCAAGCCGGCATAATGCCAGCGCAGTAAACTTGCACCCGAGAAAAAGAGACGCACGCCATGAGGAGTGACCTAGACTTGCGTTGCCGTTGCGTTACTGTACCCGTCCAGTACATGCAGGTGGTGAAGCTCTTACTTTTCTATTACGGGTGGCACTGAGAATACTCTGTTACAACTCAAGGGCTACTGCTTAATTAATTTAACTTTCACCCTACAGTGGAAATGAGTACTAGAAATGGAAAATTGAAGAAGATAAATAATCTGATTATCTATCACTTCACATGGGATGTTTTTGCTTATATATGGGATGACTTTAGGTGCTTTGCTTTTTATTGAGTGACCAGTGATACATCCACACATGAATGACTGAGTACTACTAAACTTATTAAGAGAGGTAGGGAGTGGCCACCATAATAACCGGATCTATGCAGTGCTTGCAATACAAACTACTGCTACTATTTATGGTAGTATTTGGACAAAATTAAAAGTTCTTTTCCTTGCCTTTCCTACACTGGAACGGACGTGCGGGTGCAGTGTTACATGCTCTTCAAAGTTACACTTAGTTCATCCACTGACCGTCTACTCTCTCTAGATCATGGGTACTCACAAACTTTCTCTCAGGGGCTACATTTACAGTGTAGTTTGGGGCCGAGGGCCGCACTGGTGGGGGCGGAGTCAGAGGGGGCGGGGCTAAAGCAAAACGATAACTTGTGACCATGAGGTTGCACACAGGTCCCTGCAGCAGATGCCCTCATCCACTGAGCCACCAGACCCAGCATTTACATACATCTCTCTCCCTCCTGCTCTCCCTCCTGCCCTCCCTCCATCTCTCTCTCCCTCCTGCCCTCCCTCTCCCTCCCCCTCTGTCATCTCACTGTGTGTGTGTCTATCTGTGTCAGCCTTCAGCCCGGGTTGAGACCGCTTCCTCAACGCGCACACACAGACAACAACACCAAAGTACTTAACAGGTCTTTAAAAGACCATTAACATATTATTGAGGCTTTGTTTGTTTTAGCGCCCCTGCTTCTCCACCCTGACAATCACTGCTTGCCCGGCCCCACAGAGCAGAGGCTTTGTTCTATTTCACCTCTTTGTGGCCTTGCATCTCCAATCTGCTCTGTGGGGGCCGGGGGAGCAGTGATTGTCAGAGTGGAGATGCAGGGGCGCTAACAGGTGAAATACAAAAAAGCCTCTGCTCTGTGGGGGCCGGGGGAGCAGTGATTGTCTGCAAGGTCTGCGCACCGCCAAGGAAGGCTTGCTGGGCCACCACCGGCCCGCGGGCCGTACTAGGAGTACCCCTGCTCTAGATACACATATGCTATCTAAGAGTCAGATAGTAGCATGATCCAGGTATATGGACACATACAGTTTCTGTGTCACCCACCCAGGCTGTTGTCCTTCCACCCATCATTGCTTCATCATTCACCCAGCCATGCATCTCATATTCTTGCCTTCCCAGCTAGTCTTCAATCTCAATAAGTAAGGAATATATAAGAGCTTACCTCTGGCCGCCACCACCACCGTCTCAACTCTCACAGCTGCCGCCGCCGCCTCCTCCCCTGAAGAATCGCCCTCCGCCTCCGTGTCGAGCACCACCACCTCCACACTGGCCCCGCCACCAGATGTTCCACCTACAAAGTACATTTAAGAATGTTAGAATAAAGCACTCACTAGTCACTAGTATTTGGTCTAGGAATGAAGACATGTGAAAACAATGTAATTTGTGACTGTCTACGTTAAAGTTAAAAAAAATGTCCCTTCTTCCAGGGAAGGTTGTCTTGCTGCACTTTTTGGCACAACTGATGAAGGCTGTTTTTTTAACACGCACCATTTTTCTCCACACAGACAGAAGATGGACTTCTAACAACAAGATCAAGTTGAAACCAGGTGAGAGCTCGGCTCGACCACAAGAAATGTCTTCAATTAATCGTCAGCACTAACCACTTTTCCATTATCAGTTAAACGTTTAGTTTTATTATGACTTCATTTTAATAAATGTGTTTACTTTTAATAAAGCTTTTAAACTTAAATACAATCTGTGTTTTTTGGTCCAGACTAGAGTGACTGAGCGAAAGGTTTTGCAATTTTTGCAAGCATGAGTCCAGATAGAACACTTCAAAAGACATTATGGACAATCCCAGAGGACTGCACTAAGTTGATAGAGCTATTGCTGACTAGAATCATGGGAGTTTCGCCAACCGTGCAATCTTAGTTAGCTACACAGACAGACTAATAAGAATAATCTAGTAATACCACAGGGAGTCATAGTAGAGGCAGGATAAGAATTTAGATACAGTCTACAAGAAGAGCAAAGACAATTTTGAAAAAAGTCAAATGAGGAACGCTAGGAAAAATAGGTACTAGTCTAAAATGAAAACTTACTGGGGCCAGCAGAGGAGCCCTCGCCTGCCCGATCCTGGCCCTGTTGATGAACAGCATCCGCCGCCTGCTGCTCCTGTGTCCTCCTCTCGCCCCTGGGGGGAGCTGACGTACAACATGAAAGAAAGAACAGAAAACATGGATGATTGTTGCTTGTCAATGTCAACCAAATCAAACATTTCAAAAGAACAATAACAAAATATTTCTGCGAAATTATATTGATTATGGTTACTTTTCATTTATTTGCGGACCTGTGACTTCGAAAGTCACGTAACTCACTAAACAAAGTACTGAAACGTTCACCTAGGACTGGCAGGCAGCAGTCCGCAGGCAAGACGCAAAGTGACAGACAAACTCCATTGTGATTTCAGTCAGATCAGTGACAACACTAACAGTTGCCTGCTACATTACCAGTCATTTAAATAGTCAAACTATCAATCCACCGCCACTATTTTTCTTATTGTCAGGGTTACAAAGGAAGGGGCAGATTTAAGCCCTTGCGGCTCTTTTGCGCCGTTCTTGCGTGACTTTTGTGACGCAGCAGCTAAACAAAAAAGGGCGCCATGGTGCGGCGTATAATATTATAACAACGTGACGCATTTGGGAGATGCATCCCGTTATAAAGCCCTGCGCCATCAGGGGGCGTTCCGGCGCAAGGGAGGGCATTCCTGCGCTGGAACACATCCTAATAGTGGCTGAGGGAAATCTACAAAATATCAATCAGTCACCTTTAGGACAATGATGCGTCACACAAACCCTGCACCTGCTTGAAGCAGACGTACGGCTTGACCCAGCATTGGGGAGATAGGGTACCCCAGAGCATTGATGGAGCTGCGCCATCGTTGCGACGCAACTCCAGCAGTAAAGCTTCGGTGACGTTTTGGGCCCATGGTGCGCCGCATTGCAAATACGGCGCACCATGTTTGGTGGTGGTAGCGGGCCGCACAATTAATGGCGCATCCCTGCTACTTTGCAGGGATGCGACGGTAATTGCAATTCTGCCCCTTAGGGGCATACTTACTTACGCGTTCTGGCGCATCTCCAGAGATGCGCCAGATCAAATGCGTCACGCAAAACTACCCTTGCGACACGGCAGATGTGCCTCATTTACAATGCGGCGCGCCCTGGCGCAAGGGTAGGCACTTGCGTGAGGCATCTCGTCACGTAAGAGCGGCGCATCGCTGGAGTCACGTCGCCAACGCAATGCAACTCCAGTAATGCTCAGGGCCACCCAATACTTAACATGCTGTGTCAGTCCTTTCGCCTGCTTCGAGCAGACATAAGGAATTGAATTGACGTAGCAGCGTCGCAGAAGTGCCTGCGTTAAATCTTGTACATTTCACGCAGGCAATTTTGCAAGGCGCACAGCCGCTGGACCGCCCACCCTGCGTACTAGGAACGCACCCATTGTGGTGCAGGCCCATGGCTTTATAACGTGACGCATCTCCCTAGATGCGTCATGCTGTAAATGACTCGCAGGGATGCGGCACGTTTACGCCGCTGTTGCGTCACGCAAGGCAACGTAAACGTGGCGCAAGGGGCTTGTAAATGCAATCTGCCCCCTAGTGTCTAGCATTACGCAGTTCTGTAAAGTACACTCATACATAATAGTTACTCAGGCCAATGAGACCACGAAATAGAAAACAAATAAGCATAGTAGCAACGCCACTGAGAAGGAGAGCAGTGCACCTGAAATGCACAGAAGATTTTGAAATATAATTTAACTACAATGTAATCGTCATCAGCGGCATTATTGGCTTGCTCCATGTAAAAAACAAATATTTGCAATACAACAACACAGAGCAGGAGAAAACATCATAGTAGTGAGTGATTAAATGGCTACTACTACTCACCAAGCCCGGGGATCTCCAAGCCGAGCTGGTCCAGCAGGTCGCGCTCGCGGTCCAGGAGGTCCGTCCAGCGATGGGTGACCTGGCTGTAGGTGCGCTGGACCCCGTAGAGGTGGGATATGGCCCAGCACACCTTCTCCCACCGCTTCCGGCGCTCCCGCATGTTGTAGCCGCCGGCCGCGATCCTGCCGCCTCCCGCGATGGTCCTGGGCAGGCGGCGCTGGACGAAGTAGACCAGCGCGCCCACTTCCTCCGGGCTGAAGATCTCCCGTCGCGTCACCTGCTCCCCCCTCAATCTCCCGCATGCTGTCCTGCCACTGGGTCCAGCACTACTCCCCGCCGCCGCTGCGGCCCTCAAGTGCCTGGGCAGCTTCACGGCGCCTGGCTTGACCATGGTCTGGGCAGGTAAGGTAGGAAGAAGTAGAAAATTAAGAAAGAATAGGATAGGGAAGAAGAAAAGAAAAGAGTTTAAAAAAGTAGTTTAAAAGTAAAGAAAAATAGCAGAAAAGACAAAAATATACAGCTAGGAAAAGAGAGGGATAGATAAGAAGCAAAATCGTAAAAAAAAAACTGAAAACAAGCAAAGGATGGCAAAGATACCAAGAGGATTAAACACCATGCCCAGACACAGGAAATGAATGAAAAACAAGATGGCCGGCGCCCGTTCACGAGCGCAAAAGTAAGTTCGCGCGAGATTTTCCTCGCGATCTCGTGCGAACCTCTAGATTTCCCGCGCGATCTCGTGCGAACCTCTACTCGCAATGCGCTTACTGCGCGAGATTATACATAGCGGGCGGAAACGGAAATACGTCACGCAAACAAAATGGCCGCGCCCGTACTCGACCTTGGGGTAAATTCGCGTGTTGCGCTGCAAGCGGCTCGCGAATACTGCAAAAAAACTCGCGAAACAACAAGCCGCAAAAAAATAAAATGCTCATTCGCACGAATTGGCGGCTTCCGCGGTCGGTTTCGCACGACGCCGCGCCCCGCGAATAGCGCGAAAAAAAACGAAAAAACGATTTCAGCAAAAGCAAAAGCAATGAGCAGGTGCAAAAGGTCAACCTCATGATTTGTAACGATTCTTTGTAGTGCTTCCTGAGGGGGCCCTCCAGAATTCGGTTGCCTGCTTGCAACTATTGTGTGACCCTGCTCTGACCTTAACTGTATGCCACAAAGGTCCTGATTTACAGCTAAAGGAGCAGACAAGCAGGTGCCAGGCTGGAACTTTAAATTCTTTCAGTGACACATTAATTAGCCCCTAATTCATTATTGTCAGTTGGGGCAGGGCAGGTGTTGTTAATAAACTAACCCCAAATTAATTCATGTCAGTTCAAGCAGGGCAGGTGGGCTTGCTTTTCCCCCCATCTTCTACAGTGATGATGAACCAGAGGGTGGCATTGATGTAACAGAGGGTGGCATGGGTCAAAGAGAGGGTGCCAGTGGTAAAACAGAGGGTGCTGGGAGGCTGTGATGATGAACCAGACGTAGAAACAACATAGTCGCGACCGTTGCGAGCCGACAAGTAAGTTCGCAATTGCGAACTAGTACCAAATCCTCGCGAACTGGCAGAAACAATTGCGAACACAAAAAAAAAAAATCCGCAAATTCGCGGGAATTCGCGGATTTTGCGGATTGCGAATCCGCAAATCCGCAAAATTCGCGAACGCGAGATCCGCAAAATTCGCCCATGCTTAGGTACGACCCATATCGGAGGCGAGCTTTTAAGCTGTTTTTCACTGGCGAACACACTATACTCGCCTCTACTCAGGACCCTATAGGCTTGTACCTCTTCTTCTGGAATAAGCGAGGGTTCATAGATATCTCTATCTAAATCCTCTATCGCTATAGACAAAGGCTTTTGATACGAGCCAGGGCCAGAGTAGGGGGATCGTGGCTCTCGATTGGGGTGGGAACCTAGTGCGCTTCGAAACATTGTTTGGAATGCTCGAGCGGAACCCTGGGAACTATACGGTAAAACCAAATATGGAATTCCCTTATCTGTGGTATGTGGCATCAACCCACACACCCAACAATTAGTAGTGTTAACCACTAACTGGTGCTGGTGAAGGAGCTGAATAAAGGAATTATTGCGAAATTCTGCACGTCTAGCCTGCTCGTGTTCGGGTAAGATATGGAAAGAATGAGGAGATGCAGTAGAGGTAAGTTTAGAGTCAGAAGTAGGAGTAGGAGTAGGTATGGCAGAAGGCAAAAAGTAAGACATCGTGTAATACACCCCACCCGCCAATAATGCAGAAACAGTCAACAGCAATATGAATATTTGAAAGATAAAACATTTCGTACGGCTAAGTTGTTGTAGCTCAAATCTTTGTGCCTGTGCTTTTTCCACGTCCATCAGCTTTGAAAACGCCATCTCCTATGACCGTCCGCAACGTTTCTTGACGCACTTCGTTCTGTGTAGCAATAGTCAATCCCTAGGAGTTCCCAGGAACCGACGGTCTTTAACCTAGCGTCAAGACCTACTAACCAGAAGGAAGTATGCGCGCGGCCCTACGGCCTTTATTTACAATATATATGCAATGTCTCTCAGCTGTGGAAGCAAAAATACATAGAAAAAAACCTTCAATATATACAAGAATAATTGCAATGATACAGGTGTTCAGACTGATCGTGGAAAACGGGATAATGCAATTGCCAAGGGGCAAAACAAAACTTTATTTGTCCTTAGTACTGGATCGCAAAAAGTATCGAGTTTTCCCAGGACGTG
This sequence comes from Lissotriton vulgaris, assembly GCF_964263255.1. Lineage (NCBI taxonomy): Eukaryota > Metazoa > Chordata > Amphibia > Caudata > Salamandridae > Lissotriton > Lissotriton vulgaris. Next base: position 62,778 of record NW_028241620.1, read on the forward strand.
TCTGTTCATCGAACAAAGGATCTGTTGAAGAAACAGAGTTCTGTTGATCAGTCGAATGTTCTGGTCTCGAATCTTTTGATGACAAATGTTCAACAGTATCTTTCTGCTGCACTGGGGATTCTCCGACAGGTTGTGCGTCGCTGAAAGGTACAAACGCCGGCAATCCTTCGGACTCAATTGAAGCAATGCCCCTCCTCACCCACGAGTCTGCCGGTAACGGAATAGGAACTTTCTTCGTATGGGTGGCATGCACCCAATTTTTCCGGCCCTCTAAACGAACGGCAGTTCTCGTGGCAAGGAGGACCTGGTAGGGTCCGGTGAACCTGGGCTCCAAGTTCTTCTTCCGAGCAAAATTTCTGGTGACCACCCAGTCTCCGGGCTGGAGCTGGTGGCCTGGACCCTCCGTCTGCGTCGGCAATGCTTCGTAAACCTGTTGGTGAATTAATTTCAGTTTAGCAGTCAGATCATGAAGATAGTCAATCAACATTGGGTACTCAAGATCACGGAACACACCCGGTCTAGGGACCCCCCACACATTCGCAGGGCGGCCGAACACTATTTCATAGGGACTAAGCCCTACTCGGGAGTGTACGGTTGCCCTTGTTGACAGTAAGGCTAAGGGTAGAGCGTCAGGCCACGAAAGACCAGTCGTAGCCTGAATCTTTGCTAGTTTTAGTTTAAGGGTGCCGTTATATCCTTCAACCAAACCAGCTGACTGGCGCTGTGGAATTTTTGATTAATTCCAAGGCCTTTGCACACACTCTTCATCACACTCCCCACAAACTCACTTCCGTTATCAGACCACACAACCCGAGGCATTCCGTACCGAGGAAAATATTCCTTCAGTAGGATTTTTGCCGTTGACAAAGCAGTGTTGTCCTTGAGAGGATAGGCTTCAATCCATCGGGAGAACGCGCAAACCACAACTAAAACATATTTCAGGTTATTGCATCTCTCCATATGGATGAAGTCTAATTGAATTACCTCAAAGGGACACGAAGGGGGAGCAAAACTACCAGGAGGAGTTGGGGTTCCCTTACCAGGATTGTACAACATACATACCATACAATTCTTAACCAATCGTTCAGCACATTTCGTGATACCATCATTCTTCCACACAGGGGACAGCAACTTACAAATACCTTTCACGCTAATATGTGCTAACCTGTGTGCCATTGTCACAATAGCCAGCACATACGCATCTGGCAACATCCACCTCTTATGTTCCGACAAGTCTACCCAACAACCATTCGCATCCAACTTTCCCGTACTTTCATTCCACTTCTCCTTTTCAGTCTCAGTAGCCTCATTTTGTATCGCCTTCACACTCTCGATAGTGTCCTCACACATACTAGTCTCCGCAGGCCACCTAACCGAACTTGCCACATACATTCGAGTGCTAAGGTTCCGGGCAGTCTCCTTAGCAGTCTCATCCGCAAACGCATTACCACGTCCAACATCATCCGTCACCTTGCGATGTGCACTACATTTAACAATCGCTACCTGCGTAGGCAACGTGAGTGCATCCAAAAGATCATTCACAAGCTGGCCATGCTGAATCTTCGTACCATGCGACGTCATAAAACCTCTCTCTCTCCACAACCGTCCAAAGCTATGCGCAACACCAAATGCATACTGACTGTCAGTATACACATTCACACGTTTATCTTTCAACAACACACATGCTCTAGTTAAGGCAATCAGTTCTGCAGCCTGGGCAGAATTCTGATTCACCTTGCAGTTTCCACAACAGTACTCAAAGTTACAACAGCATACGCAGTGGTCACATCACCATTCGGCAATTTAAAACATGAACCGTCTACATACAACGTTCCATCTGGATCTTCTAAAGGAGTGTTTTTAAGGTCCACTCGACCTTTTGTTTCTTCTTCTGTTCGCAAATAACAGTCATGTTCTGTTATTTCATCTGACTCTGTACTAATGGGTAACAAAGTTGCCGGATTCAGAACATTGCAAAGTTTTATCTGAATATGACTTGCCAGCAGCGTCAACTCGTATCCGGACAACCTCGCACTTGTCAAGTGCTGAGTTTTCGTACGATTCAAAAGAGTATCAACTGCATGCGGAACCATCACCGTAAGCATATTATCCATGACCAATCCTGCTGATTGTCGGATGGACACCGCAGCTGCCGCTGTTGCTCTCAAACAACTCGGCAATGCTCTAGCTACCGGGTCCAAGGTCGAGGAAAAATATGCACATGGACGTTGCTTACCACCAAAAGGTTGCGTTAAGACACTCAAAGCACAACCTTCCCTCTCGTGAACGTATAATGTGAACGGCTTACTGTAGTCAGGGGTACCTAACACAGGAGCAGAACACAATGAATCACGTAATTCAGAAAAACTCTTCTGACATTCCTCCGTCCATGGTAAAGGAGTTGAAACATCCTTGCACGTAAGAGCCACCAATGGTTTTGCTAGCAATGAAAAATTCGGGATCCACTGTCTGCAGTACGACGTGATACCTAGAAAGGCACGCACATCTCTTTGTGTTGTTGGCACAGTCATTTGCGCAATTGCTGCAATTCTCTCTGGGGTCAACCGCCTTCCCTCCTTTGACAATAAGTGACCTAGGTTACTTCTTGACAACAATATTGGAGTTTGGAAGGTGACACCTTGTGATGTAAGTCACAGAGATGTTGCAGCAACGACACCGTAGCAATTTTTCAAATGTCCTGAGTATCCGCAGCTACCAATAAGTCATCAACATATTGGATTAAGGCCGCACCAGCCGGCAATGTAAACGCATCCAGTTGACCCTTCAAGGCTTGACTGTAAATCGATGGACTCTCACAGTAGCCTTGAGGAGCGCGTTTAAACCGGAAGCTGCGTCCACCAAGAGAGAAACCGAAAAGGTCTCTACTTTCTTCTGCGATCGGGATGCTGAAGAATGCATTCTTCAAATCAATCACCGAAAACCAAGATGCAGATGCTGGAATCAGAGTCAGTAGTGCCGTGATGTCAGGCACAACGGGGAACTGAGGAATCACAATTTTATTTACCTCCCGTAAATCGATAACAAAACGATAAACAGGTGGTTTCGAAGAATCGGTACGTTTTAAAATAGGCAGTACAGGGCTGTTGCACACGTTTCCCCGAGTCTCTTCAATAACGTCTTTGTCGATCAAATCATAGATGATCGCTAACAGTGCTCGTTCACCATCAAGAGAGATACGATACTGGGGAATACGTGGCAATCGCACATTAGATTTCAACTGAACAACATAAGGGGAGATGTCAAGCAGGCCCACATCATTGGGACCTGTCGCCCATAGAGATGCAGGAAGAGAAGTCAATTCCGGTGGAAGCTTATCGAGAGACAAGTACGTAGGAGAGACAACCCTCTCTCCTAACGTAAGCTTTACACCCGCAGGAGAACAATACAGAGTTGCGTACAAACGTTTTAGCAAATCCAGACCCAAGAGATTTTCACCACAACCAGTAGTCAAAATCAACGGAGCTTCATGCTCGCGTGGCCCAATTGTAAGGGGCAAAGGGCGTGAAACTGGATTGCTAACGGGGGCGCCAGAGAATCCAACGGAAACATTTGTTAAGCCAGACAAAGGTGCGCCAGGGAGTTTCGAATGCATAATGGAACTTTTCGCTGCACCAGTATCCAACAGAAAAGGCTCAACGACGCCCGATGTAGCAACTGCGACGTAAGGCCCTCTCTGATCAACCGGAACTGATACCACTCCCTCTCCTTGTCTATGGCTGTCCTAGTAATTACTGTCGTCAGTTCCCTGATCGACGTAATAATCGTCTACAATGTACTGCGCAGATCGTCCTTGCGATGATCCACGTTGATCGAAACAGTTATTAGAATTTGATTGGTTATCTGATCGGTCGTTTTGAGCACCACGACCTCTACCACGTGATGTCTGCTGAGAACCACCACGACCTCCTCTAGATGAGTTACCACTATTACGATCGTTCAAAACAGGACAATTGAATTTTATATGACCCTCCTGTCTACAATAGGCACACTGATTGTACCCTAACGAAGATCTTTGAGATGAGGTGTCATTTCTAGATTGTGATCGATTAGATTGCGACTGCGATCTATTTTGCTGTGAAGCATTCTGATTCGAACGCGGAGGATACGCTTGCTATAACAACACTTTAGTTTTAAGTTCTTTCGTCTTTTTATCAGCACGGTCGTTCTCCTCTTTCTCTCTGTTCTCATAATACTGTGCTGTAGCCAATATTTGAGCCGAGGTAGAAACGGCCCACGCACTTTCAGAGTTTTTCAACTTACTGCCCAAATCAGGCAATAAGTTAGAGACAAATTTATCCACGAACAACCGTTGACCACCCTCAGTGCCCATATCCTGCCCACTATGATCGATGAATGCCTCCTCAAATCTCGTAAAGAAGTCGGAGACGCTCTCGTCCTTCTGCTTACAAGCTGACAATTTGTCCTAATTCACCCTCATAGCCGGCATAAGAGTTTTCATTAGTGTAATTATTCTCTGAGGGAGAGCGGTAATCAACTGTTCGGGTTTAGCACCACTAGTTTGCAACCCATCCGCCGCTATAATGGCCGCCCAATCACCACCTAGTTCGTTTGCGTGATTTTCCTGACGAATCTTAGCCCATACCGGTTGCGGTACTACATTGCCAAACAGCATATCAATATCGGCAAGATTCATTATCGTAGCATCTACGAGCTGCGATAACTCTTTATAATACCCTGCAGGATTTTTGCGAGGGTCAGGCAAAGATTGCTTCACCTGCAACACTTCCGATCGTTTCCATGGAAGATGTATCCACACTCTCTGGAAATAGGGTGGAACAATGGGGTTAGCATTAGGATCGCCTGGCATCCACACTGGTGGAACTTCCCGCATGGGAAACTGACCAGAGGCATCAAACTGCCTCTCAACGTCCTCAACAAACAAGGCTTGAGGTATAGGAGTGGGACGGAAAGATAACAACCGCTCAACAGCACGTCGAACGTTGGTATCCACTATCAGTCCGTTCGAGAACTGAAGTTGTAGATCAGACAAAGCGGTCAACACCTCGTCAGGTGCATCAGCCGATATCTGATCGCACAAAACTTTGCACATTTCTTCGAAAACAAATCTTTGTGTTGGTACATTGAATTGACAGAACGTATCAAGTACAATACGTGGAGGATTTCTAAGAGGATGCGTCATCCAACCCATCGCTATGTTATATAGCGCAGCGCGTTCCCTACCACCGGGAAGCTGACTACGTCTCTGAGGACCATCCGAACCAGCGGACCCAAAGACAGGTCCAAGAGAATGAAAGAAGTTAGCCGCAACAGGAGAAGTACGACTGCGAGTAGCTGAAGAAGTATAGCACAAGGGACTAACAAGAGAAGGAGTAGAAACAGAAGCAACAACAGGAGTTAATAGAGCAGGAACAGTAGCGGGAGCAGGAGTATGCAGAAGTGGAGGAGCAGTGGGAATAGCTGTAGGCAAAGGAGCAGGAACAGTCGGAAGAACGGGTGCAGGTTGAGGAACAGGCTGAGGAATGGGTGGAGGAACAGGTACAGGGGGAACCACTGGAGCGGCGGTACCCTGTACATACGGAGGTGGCGACTTCAGAAGATAAGACATTAGAGGATCCTCAACTGGTTCTTCCTTCTTATCCGACTCCGTAGGCAAAGCAGGATAGCATTTATCTATAGACATACGCTGTAGCCTATCAAACACTTCCTTTTCCTTATCCTCCTTATCACGCTGAAACTGCTCTGCTTTCTTTACAATGGTAGCAACACCATCTCTCTGATTACGTTTAGTCTGTCTGATCTCTTTCTGTCGGGCTTCTTTACGCCACAACCGAAAGGCATCAAACATGGCCGGCCTTGACTTCTTCGCAAATAATTTAGCCTCTAGATTATCTAAGATTGGAGTCTCAAAGCTACCATGAGGTGGCCAACTAAGGACACCATCCTTCTTAGTATACCGAATCCAATAGTCATTAAAAGTAATCGGGCCTAGCCCATGCTTACTGTAGAGCTCATAAGTGGGAGTTCCAACTGGAGGTATCGGACACGAGTCCTCCAGTCGGGAATCCGTACCACAACGTCTGAAACAACTAAACAAAGTACAGCGACCAGGCATCTTGCACACTAGCCGTGTTTCACAAACTTCAAGGGTTACGGGATTTACCAAGTCCCAGCAAAGAGCAAAAACCCTCGGTTTTTGGCGTCTGCAGTCGTCAAATATCACAACAAAGTACCAAGAACCACAAATGCAATGGAACCATGCAACAACTAAGTAACCACAACCAAGAACTCTGGGAGCGACCCACAAATACTTAACTCAAAGATCGATGGCGTCACCAGGAAGGCCCGTCAATCGTCTCGCTATACCAAGGTCTACGCCAGGCGCCAAAACAGGTCTACAGTCAGGGCAGCAGTCCGTCGCAGCCGTCAGGAGGCGGGAATCTTCGCGGGAAAAGTCTTCGGGCCACTTATTTCGACAACAGGATCGATGAAGCGGAGTGCACCTTCCCTCGGAGATTTCACACGAAGTTCCTCACGATCGTCGGGCTTGGACCGGTGCCACTAATGCAGCCCGACGTTGGGCGCCAACTGAAGGACTGGGTTATTTAAGACCCAGCGGTGCCAGGGGACAACACCTGAAACCTTCGTGGGTAACCTGCTCCGGCGTACAAATGACAGAGACACGGGACACTTCCTTCGGCGTCAAAGATTCGAGCTTTATTTACTGCAGGGAACACAGAAGTCACGGCAAGTACAACGCGTGCTACTTGCGGAGACTGCTTCAAATTGGTTCTGTGGATCGCTCCTTTTATACATAATTCACCCATAGGTTTACATGGTACACAAAGGTTTATGGCTCGGTTCCCATGATTATCCCCCAGAGGGGTCGCTTTGGTCTCTTTGATACATTCAAGGTCCGGAACATAAGTGCGGAAACATTTGGCGGTTCCCAACTGTATAAACCCATCTTCCCACCATTAGTACATTCCATTCAGCAATAAAACAGATCGAAGGAGGAACAAGAACAGGTGCGGAGGAAGATGGAGACAGTGGGAAATTGGGAAGGGTGTAAAAGAGGAGGTGTCGGGGAAACAGGAGCTACAGGCATCAAAGGGACGTGCCTAATGAGATGCACGGCTGAGACAATAAACCGGCACGGCAAGATGAGCCTCGTGCGGGGCCATTTGCCTTACAGTATCATCCCCCTCGTCATAAAGACATTTTCAAAGGACATGTGTCTTCCGTACATATCTTGGAAATCCCAGGGTCGCGAAGCGGACAACGTCCGCTCGCTGGCTACTTGAGGGCAAGAGACAAAATGGATGCCATATCTAAGATGGAACCCGTGGGTACAGATAGAATAACCCACGTAACAGACGAACGGTTTAGGTCAGCACAGCGAAACTGCATACACCCACTAAACTCATCATTTGCGGTTCATAGATACCAGACTCGACCATATTCGTGCGAGTCGAAAACACCACTTACAATTGTCACGGAACCTCAGCAGTGTCACATTTTTTGCAAAAGAAACCAATGAAATTTGCTGAACATAATCAAATGTTGTTACAATTCACAGAATTTTGTTTAAAAAACAACATTTTTTTGTTTGATAACAATTATTACCACCAGGTATCTGGCACGGCGATGGGCACCTGCTTTGCCCCCAGCTATGCAAACTTGTTCGTAGGCTGGTGGGAGGAGCAGGTGTCCAGATCACCAGGTGAGATGCAAATGGATAAGGTCATTGCCTGGTATAGGTATATCAACGATTTGTGCATTGTGTGGGATGGATCAAGTGAGGAGGCATCCAACTTTATTAGATGCATGAATAAGAATGTGATCAATTTGGAATTCAGTGGTGACATCAGCACAGACACGGTTAATTACTTAGACCTCCAGATCGGGGTAGTAAACAATTCCATACATGTGTCTCTTTTTCGCAAACCCACAGCGGGTAATTCAACCCTCCATGCCTCTAGCAATCATCCACCAGGACTGGTGAGAAGCATCCCCTATGGGGAATTGCTCAGAATGAAGTGGAACAGTACAACAGAGGAGGACTTTAAGAGGGCCGCAAATGAAAGTATTGATAGATTCCTCAAAACAGGTTACAATGAGAAATTTCTATCAGATACTTTTAACAGAGTTAGAAAATTAGCAAGGAAAAATATCCTGACTAATCAGAAAAAACGAGAAAAGTCTAAGGAGAGTGATAACAGTTTCAGAATGATAACTACCTTTTCTGACAATGCTAATGATTTAAGAACTATATTGAAGCGCAATTGGCATATCCTTAAGACTGACAGTGTGATTGGAGATGATATTCCACCTACCCCTCTCATTACTTTCAGGAGGGCACGATCCATAAAAGATGTATTGGTACAGAGTCATTCACATGCAGAGAGTAAGAAATCTGGGACCCTAAGGGAGTTTAGTGGCTTTTATCCCTGCAGCAAATGCAAAGCGTGTATAAACAGCAATAGAACATTGACTTATCAAGTAGCTGGACTATCTAGACTGAGACCTATCTCTAAATATCTCACATGTCAGACTAATTATGTTGTGTACTGTTTACAATGCCCGTGTGGCCTTTGCTACATAGGCAGTACAATTAACTCTGTGAAATTGAGAATATTAGAGCACATGAGGGCAATTGCCAAAGGTGATGTAAATTACCCGGTAGCAAGACATTTTGCTGAGAAGCATAACAGCAACAGGGACCTGTTGCGTTATTATGGTCTATTTTGTGTACCTGTCCGCACTACCTTTGGCAGATATCCATCTGCCTTTGTAATCCAGATTGCAATCTGGATTACAAAGGCAGATGGATATCTGCCAAAGGTAGTGCGGACAGGGTCTAATGACGTCAGTCACTAGTATTAATTTATCCTTCAAGTGTGGAGATTGGCCTCTCCTCCCCTTCCAGCACACCCTTCAAAGCATAGGACAATCATAGTTAGAAGCTAAAGCGGTAAAAACAAGGAGTGCACTTCGCAACCCCACTCATTCTATTTTGTGTACCAGCACAAGTCAGGGGTGGATATAGAGTCAAGAAGCTCAGAAGACTGGAATCTAGATACATAATTGATTTGGGAACAAAAACTCCGAATGGACTCAACATGTGTGAGGAGATGATGGTCCATTTAGGAGATTAAGAAACAGAATCTCTGCACTGCATGTTTTTGAACTATTATTGTCATATGAATTTTAAAAGTATTGTTGTCTCAATTAGGAGGGCAATGCCGATACACGGCTAAATTATAGTTTTTTAAACTTTGCCGATACACAGCATTATAATTGTTACTTGACAATGTGATCTAGTAATCGCTAGTACCAACATTAGTAATCAATACGTGGTGAACTGTTAAACTGTGTTCAAGCGGGTTTTTTACAGTGATAATATGGCGGCCAAATAAGATACGCCGTAGTCCCTCCTTGACTTTGTTGACACATTAACATCATGTGACTTGTGTAACAACCAATGGTTTAAAAGTGAAAGTTTTAATGGCGGCTTCAATGAAATATTAGACTAAGCCATAGGCGAAACGCGTCTTTTCATGTTTGCGTCTACGGACTTTGAAAAATAAACCCTATTTGCAGTAAGCCCTGTGAGTGCCTTTCTTGTTTCCAGACGGTGACAAATGAGCGGGATATGTTCGCGGCTGCACCGCCGCGTTTGAGGCACCCGTTCTTTAAGTGAGCCGTGAGGAGGTACAAGCGGAGCGTTAATATATATATATATATATATATATATATATATATATATATATATATATATATATATATATATATTACCTACTAGCGATAGCCAGTAGGTATATATAGTTAGGATTTTTTCTCTATGGAACTTTTGAAAATTCTATGCCTAATAACTTTAGCGTTTGTGGACGGAATTGGCTGAAATTTTCAGGAAAATGGCACATTTTGTTTCTGAGCAGCCCCTAAAAATTTGGTGGGGGTTCGTCAAGGGGGGGCCGAGAAAAAAGGGGGGTCCCAAAACGCGTTTTTCCCATGTTAATTTCCATAGGGCGGTTGGCCTCACTTTTAGCCCGAACGGCTGAATGGATTTCCACGAAACTTGGCAAAATTGTAGGGACTGTTAGCCCGATGTGCCTTTGCTAGGTCTCAATATATGTGCTGCAGTGGATTTTGAGAAATTAACGTTTAAAACAAGATATATATCTGTAACAGCGCTCCGGGTAGCGCTCCGGTTCGCGAACTTTTCGCGTATCGGAACTTTGCGAAGCGAAGCTGATTGGCTCTCCGGTGTCTGTCAACATTCTAAACAGTCCGGAGCGGCCGCCATCTTGTCTCTCGGTAGGATCGAGAGACAAGAGGAGGCCAAAACAAAGGGGGAAATGAAGGAAAGGGGGCAAGGTAGACCCCTTCTGACCCCCTAGGATTGATGAGGGGGATATTATAGAGCCACGCGGGGCCCAAAAAAAAAAAAAAAAAATCGATTTTTTTCGCCGTAGAGACGCGTCTTGGTACGCGAACCGGGCAGCTAACCGGGAAGCTAACCGGCAGTGTAACGGGAGTCTGAGGAGTAGCTGATTGGCTGTCAACATTGTAAACAGTCCGGAGCGGCCGCCATCTTGTCTCTCGGTAGGATCGAGAGACAAGAGGAGACCAAAACAAAGGGGGAAATGAAGGAAAGAGGGCAAGGTAGACCCCTTCTGACCCCAAAGGATTGATGAGGGGGATATTATAAAGCCACGCGGGGCCAAAAAAAAACAAAACATCCGATTTTTTCGCCGTGGAGACGCGTCTTGGTATGCGAACCGGGCAGCTAACCGGGCAGCTAACCGGGAAGCTAACCGGCAGTGTAACGGGAGTCTGAGGAGAAGCTGATTGGCTGTTATCATTGTAAACAGTCTGGAGCAGCCGCCATCTTGTCTCTCTGTGGGATCGAGAGACAAGAGGTGGAAAAAAAAAAGGTGTAAATGAATGAAAGGGGTAAGGCAGACCCCTCCTGAACCCCTAGGATTGATGAGAGGGCTATTAAAATTCCCTGCGGGGCAAAAGAAAAAAGAAATTGCGATTTTTCGCGGTAAAGGTGCTTCCTGGTACGTTAACCAGGCAGCTAACCGGCAGCGTAACGGGAGTCCGACATATTGTGTTTTTTTAACGTTTGTGATATGTGCACGTGTGGATTTTGTCTAATTAAGGTTAAAAAAATATATATACATATCTTTAAGCGTGTTCTGGCGCGCTTACGTTTTGGGTTTGGTTTGCGCTGCAGAGACGATACGTCACGGTTATGCGATGCATCATGAGGCGTCTCACGGGCTACGTGATACGTCACTTAATAAAGAATATATTTTACAGCTATAGATATTAGCTTTTAAAAAACCAATGAAATTCACAGAAAAAACCATAGGTTATAGACCATATATAGTTAGGAATTTGCATTTACAAAACCTTGAAAATTCACTGAAAAAAACATAGGTTATAGACCATATATAGTTAGGGATTAGCATTTAAAAAACCTTATTTTATTTGCACAAAACCATTGAAATTCCATATATAGTTAGTTGCACTAACTATATATCGCGGACCCGCAATCCACTGCTAATGATGTCACATATTACATCATTCATGACATGGTCAGTGACATCACTGATGACATCACTGATGACATCTCAAATGACATCACTGATGACATCACTGATGACAACACCCAGTGACTGTATGTTTCTGTAAAGTTAAAATATGTCTTACATATTGAAGAATGAGTGGATGTATAAGTGTCTGGATGAAGGATTTAGTAGGTGCATGACTGACTGTATGAGAGAATGATTAAATGTGTCTCACTGAGTGTATGGGTTAGTGATTAAAGTGTCTTAATTTGGCAATCATTATTTATGTTGTTCTGTAAACTGCTGCATGTTTAAATCAGTAGCTATATCAGTAACTATATGGGTTATTGAATGGTTGCCCAAGTATTTGTATGGGAGACTGAGTATGTGTGTGGGTGGCTGGGAGGTGTATAACTCTGTGCATAGATGTGTGAGCAGTTGATTCCCTAGGTATATAGGTTCAAAAGTGCATGTAGAAACAGCTGTATGGACAGTTGACTGTGTGCATGAGTATATTGGTGAGTGAATGGATATCTCAGTGCTACATGTCAAAGTAAGTACATATGTAAAACACACTCCATGTGAGAGTTGACATGTATAAATAACTGAACATAAGAGCCAGTGAATGTGTGAGTGGCTGTATGAATCATTGTGAACTTGTATCAAGGATTGTATAAGAGAGTAAATATGTGTTACTATATGTTTGAATAAGTAAGGTGTGTATAACTGTATAGTTGAGGAAATGGAGATGTGATTGATTCTTTGCATGATTGACTAGGTGTGTGAGTAACTCCATGGATGTGTGACAGTCTGTGAGTGCCTGTTTACACTGAGTGTATCTAAGGTTATATTAGAGTCTGAAGATGTATTATCACATAAATGATATCATCAGTGATGTAATCAGTAATGTCAAATGAGATGTCAGTGATGTCATCAGTGATGTCATTTGAGATGTCATCAGTGATGTCATCAGTGATGTCATTTGAGATGTCATCAGTGATGTCATCAGTGATGTCACTGACCATGTCATGAATGATGTAATATGTGACATCATTAGCAGTGGATTGCGGGTCCGCGATATATAGTTAGTGCAACTAACTATATATGGAATTTCAATGGTTTTGTGCAAATAAAATAAGGTTTTTTAAATGCTAATCCCTAACTATATATGGTCTATAACCTATGTTTTTTTCAGTGAATTTTCAAGGTTTTGTAAATGCAAATTCCTAACTATATATGGTCTGTAACCTATGGTTTTTTCTGTGAATATATATATATATTACCTACTGGCGGTCGCCAGTAGGTATATATAGTTAGGATTTTTTCTCTATGGGATTTTTGAAAATTCTATGTCTAATAACTTTGGCGTTTGTGGACGGAATCGGCTGAAATTTTCAGGAAAATGGCACATTTTGTTTCTGAGCAGCCCCTGATAATTTGGGGGGGTTTCGTCAAGAGGGGGCCGAGAAAAAAGGGGGGTCCCAAAACGCGTTTTTCCCATGTTAATTTCCATAGGACGGTTGGCCTCACTTTTAGCTCGAACGGCTGAATGGATTTGCACGAAACTTGGCAAAATTGTAGGGACTGTTAGCCCGATGTGCCTTTGCTAGGTCTCAATATATGTGCTCCAGTGCATTTTGAGTAATTTAGGTTCAAAAAAAGATATATATCTGGGTGGAGCCTAACCACACATCTGATCTGATTGGCTGTCAGCACTTCATCCAAGAAGTGTTGGCAGCCATCTTGGGACCAATATACACGATAGCACCTCATTAAAAAGCATTGTAGTTATTAGAGGGTTTTAGGACTTTAGTTACATTATAAATCATTTGTTGATGGTACCATACTCGTTTTAGGAATTGTGGTGGGTTCTAAGGTGATTTTACCATGTGAAAAAACCTTCTGCTGTGATATCATGAATATTGTTTGAAAGAAAATGAATATCTCATGATTTTCCCACAGTGGTTTGGAAGGGGATCTATAAGCTAAACTGAAAGCATATTTTCTGTAAATTCACATTATCTTTCTCAGTCATGTGAAAATGAAGTCTGACATTCTCAGTAAAACATGTACATCCAACAAGGACAGAGACTGTCAGTTGATTCCTTTGTGTTCTACTGCAGCCTCCTAGAGTGTTCTAAAGAACAACTAGAGCGCTAACAGTCCTACTTATTACAAAGGTATAGCACACCTGAAGCCATCTTGATTGGAATAAAGTGGTAACTCTTAAAACATTTAATTTGAAAAGAAACAACATGAGGGGGTATATTTTGCCAGAGACAAAAGAGCCCAAATGTAGCCCAAATATCACCCAGATGTAGCCCAAGTATAGCCCAATGACAGAATGTCCCAGAGTGTTCTAAAGAACAACTAGAGCGCTAACAGTCGTACTTATTACAAAGGTATAGCACACCTGGAGCCATCGTGATGGGAATAAAGCGGTAACTCTTAAAACATTTAATTTAAAAAGGAACAAAATGAGGGGGTATATTATGCAATAGAAGGTATTATTAGTGCTGCAGAAAGAAAAATTAGGGCACATTTTGAGTGACTTTTCAAATCCTCTTCTATTTCATTAAAAAATTCTGACATGCAGTCTCCCAAAATGGCCACCAGAGACAAAAGAGCCCAAATGTAGCCCAAATATCACCCAGATGTGGCCCAAGTATAGCCCAATGACAGAATGTCCCAGAGTGTTCTAAAGAACAACTGTAGCGCTAACAGTCCTACTTATTACAAAGGTATGGCACACCTGAAGCCATCTTGATTGGAATAAAGTGTTAACTCTTAAAACCTTTAATTTAAAAAGGAACAAAATGTGGGGGTATATTTTGCCATACAAATTATGATTAGTGCTGCAGAAAGAAAAATTAGGGCACATTTTGAGTGACTTCTCAAACCCTCTTCAATTTCATTAAAAAATTCTGACATACAGTCTCCCAAGATGGCCACCAGAGACAAAAGAGCCTAAATGTAGCCCAAATATCACCCAGATGTACCCCAAGTATAGCCCAATGACAGAATGTCCCAGAGTGTTCTAAAGAACAACTAGAGCGCTAACAGTCTTACTTATGACAAAAGTATGGCACACCAGAAGCCATCTTGATTGGAATGAAGTGGTAAGTCTGAAAACACTCAATTTAAAAAGGAACAACATGAGGGGGTTAATTTTGCCATAGAAAGTATGATTAGTGCTTCAGAAAGAAAAATTAGGGATCATTTTGAGTGACTTCTCAAATCCTCTTCTATTTTATTAAAAAAATTCTGACATGCAGACTGAAACATGCACTTTGAATACCAGCAGCAGACGTCCCTGGTGAGCAGTAGCTTTACTACAGTGATCTAATGTGCAACTAGAGTGCTAACATTCAGAATTTGTGGCAAATGTGTGACATATCTGAATGCCTTCTTGATGGAACCAAAGTAAACAAGCATTGAAAATGCAATAGATCTCGCCCTCGTTTAAGTTAAAGCCATTCTGTTTGTAATGAGGTGGCTTTTAGGCTTACATTTTATTAATGTTTTTTCAACTTTCATGTAAATAACATGCATCTGTATGCATATAAGTATATGTATGCATGCATTTATGTTTGTATTTATATAGATATACAGATGATATATGTTTATATATGTATGTATATATATATATTCACTGAAAAAACCATAGGCTATAGACCATATATAGTTAGGAATTAGCATTTACAAAACCTTGAAAATTCACTGAAAAAACCATAGGTTATAGACCATATATAGTTCGGAATTAGCATTTACAAAACCTTGAAAATTCACTGAAAAAACCATAGGTTATAGACCATATATAGTTAGGAATTCGCATTTACAAAACCTTATTTTACTCACACAAAACCATTGAAATTCCATATATAGTTAGTTGCACTAACTATATATCGCGCACCCGCAATCCACTGCTGATGATGTCACATATTACATCATTCATGACATGGTCAGTGACATCACTGATGACATCACTGATGACATCTCAAATGACATCACTGATGACATCACTGATGACAACATCCAGTGACTGTATGTTTCTGTAAAGTTAAAATATGTCTTACATATTGAAGAATGAGTGGATGTATAAGTGTCTGGATGAAGGATTTAGTAGGTGCATGACTGACTGTATGAGTGAGTGATTAAATGTGTCTCACTGAGTGCATGGGTTAGTGACTAAACTGTCTTAATTTGTGCATCATTATGTCTGTTGTTCTGTAAACTGTTGCATGTGTTGATAAGTAGCTATATGAGTAACTATATGGGTTATTGATTGGTTGCCCAAGTATTTGTATGGGAGACTGAGTGTGTGTGTGGGTGGCTGGGAGGTGTATGACTCTGTGCATAAATGTGTGAGCAGTTGATTCACTAGATGTATGGTTTCAAAAGTGCATGTGGAAACAGCTGTATGGGCGGTTGACTGTGTGCATGAGTGTATTGGTGAGTGAATGGATATCTCAGTGCTACATGTCAAAGTAAGTACATATGTAAAACACAGTACATGTGAGAGTTGACATATATAAATAACTGTGCATAAGAGCCAGTGAATGTGTGAGTGGCTGTATGGATCATTGTGAACTTGTATCAGGGATTGTATAAGAGAGTAAATATGTGTTAGTATATGTTTGAATAAGTAAAGTTTGTATAACTGTATAGTTGAGGAAATGGAGGTGTGATTGATTCTTTGCATGACTGACTAGGTGTGTGAGTAACTCCATAGATGAGTGACAGTCTGTGAGTGTCTGTTTACACTGATTGTATCTAAGGTTATATTAGAGTCTGAAGAGGTTCATCGTATTATCACATGAATGATATCATCAGTGATGTGATCAGTAATGTCAAATGAGATGTCATCAGTGATGTCATCAGTGATGTCATTTGAGATGTCATCAGTGATGTCATTTGAGATGTCATCAGTGATGTCATCAGTGATGTCACTGACCATGTCATGAATGATGTAATATGTGACATCATCAGCAGTGGATTGCGGGTGCGCGATATATAGTTAGTGCAACTAACTATAAATTGAATTTCAATGGTTTTGTGTGAGTAAAATAAGGTTTTGTAAATGCGAATTCCTAACTATATATGGTCTATAACCTATGGTTTTTTCAGTGAATATATATATATATTCACTGAAAAAACCATAGGTTTCACACCAGTTATAGTTAGGTGGAAATTTTACTGACATAAAACCAATGAAATTCCCATGTTATAGTTAGTTGGACTCACTATAACTTGCGCGTGTAATGCACTGCTGATGACATCACATATTACATCACTCATGACATGGTCAGTGACATCACTGATGACACCATCCAGTGAATGTGTGTCTTTCTGAAAAATAACATGTTTTATATATGTATATTTAAAGGTCGATCGAAGAATAAATGTTTAAATAAGTGTCTAAATGGATGTTTTTTTAAAAAAATGATTGGTTAACTAGCTTATTAAGTGTATCTTAGTGAATACATATATTAGCGAGTAATGTTTAAATATTTAAATATATGTATCAGTGTTTCACTTTGTGTATAAGTGGCTGCATGGGTTGGTGAGTAGCTACATGTGTGTTTATATGGGTTATTAGATGTTTTTTTAGTATCTTTATAATTGTCTGTTTGATTTGGTGGGGGTGTTACTTAGCACATAGATGCATCAATGACTGACTCACTGTTTGTATGTGTTTGAAGACAGTATATGTGTAGGACTGTATGGGTGAATGAGTGTGTATATGTATGTGTTAGTAAGTGAATGACTGTCTCACTAATGTCTTTATCAGTAACTACATATGTTTTAATCTAGTATATGTGAGTATTGATGTATATAAGTGAGTATATGTGAGAGTGAGAGATTGAAAGAGTTCTTGTTTTAATAAGTATGTGTTTCTATAAGTGATTGTTGAAGAGAGTAAGTATGTGTAAGTTTCCTTAGAAGTAAGGTGGTATTGTGTGTATAGCTGTATATGCAGAAAAATATATGTTCAATAGTTTATTTGCATGTGTGAGTATGTGTGTGAGCAAGTTTTGGAAGACTGTTGGTGTGTTAACAGATGTAAAGGTGTCTCACTACATATGATAAGTGAGTATATGTATGAATGACTATATAGAACTGTTGGTGAATGAGTGGATGTGTATATAGATGGTCGAATTACTGAATTGGTTGTTGTAACTGGTATAGGTATCTCCACTTTTTTGTAAATGTTAGTTTCTATTTTTGAATATGTGTTTCAAGGGTTACTTTACAGTGAAAGGAGGTCAGTCACTCTGTCACAAGGATGGTGTCATCAGTGATGTCATGAGTGATGTCACTGACCATGTCATGAGTGATGTAATATGTGATGTCATCAGCAGTGCATTACACGCGCAAGTTATAGTGAGTACAACTAACTATAACGTGGGAATTTCATTGGTTTTATGTCAGTAAAATTTCCACCTAACTATAACTGGTGTGAAACCTATGGTTTTTTCAGTGAATTTAATAGGTTTTTTTAAATGCTAATTCCTAACTATAACTGGTATGAAACCTATGGTTTTTTCAGTGAATTTCATTTTAATGCTAATTCCTAACTATAACTGGTGTGAAACCTATGGTTTTTTCACTGAATTTCATAGGTTTTTTAACTGCTGATTCCTAACTTTTTATATGGACTCATACCTATGTGTTTTTTAGTGAATGTCTAATGTTATTTTTTCGCAAATATCTATAGCTTAGAAAGGTATGTTTTTCTAAAAATTAATCCTATATTGTATATTAATATAATATATATATTTTTTTAAAGTATATTCTTTTTTATTACATTTCACTCAGGAGCGCTCCCGGTGCGCGTACCGGTCAGCACCCCGGTGCGCATACCGGGCCGCGTCCCGTCAGCGCACCAACAAAAAAAAAGAAAAAAAATGAATGGGGAAAAAAAGAGAGTGGTGTAAAGAGAAAGAGAGCTAGAGGGAGAAACACAGAGGGACTGTGTAAGAGATAGTAAAACAGAGAAAAGGTATAAGAGGAAGTAACTGAGAAAAGGAAAATGAATAAGGGAGCAAAAGAAGAGAAGAAAGAGGAAGAAAACTAAAGCAGATGTTCTAGGAGAATGTGAATGGGTGATGACAGTAAAAGGAAGGAGAGTAAAGGATGAGGAATGAAAGGTAGTGACAGAACCAGAGAAAAGGAACAATGGTGATGGAGGGAACGAAAATAGCAGTGAGTGGAAGTAAAGAGGAGTGAAAGAGGGTGGATAAAAGTGAATAAGGGTAAGACATGGGGAGTGACAGAAAGAAAGAACAGAGAGAGTAAAGGAAGGAGTGTGAGAAAGGGACTAAGTGAAGCAGAAAAAAAAGTAAAGAGAGGGAGTGTGGGTGAGCAGGGGCACTGAAAGAAGTTGAATGTGGTAGGAAAGTAAGGAAAAGAGAAGTAAATATGGAGGATAAGAATAAGTGAGGGAAGCAGAGTAAGAAAACAGGGGTGAGGTAGGGTGACAGAAAAGTAGTGAGGATAAAACAAAGGGTGATAATAAATTACATTTTGTAGTCACACTTACCATATAATTAATGAAAATGTACTTGCATCTTTAAACTACACTTTGTATCTGTGAAAGACAAAAGAAAAAACAAGTTATAATTAGTAAAATGTATATTTAAAAATAGAAGAAACAGGTCAAGAGCTAAACAATCTAAAACAGTTTACTAAGAAATAAAGCAATAGTGAAGGATACAAAAACAGAAATAAAGTAATGTAGAAAGAGAAAAAAGAGGGAAAAAGAAATAGAAAGAGAACAAATTACTGAAGATAAGTAAGATACTAAAAGAATGCGAGATACCAAAACAAAATCAGGAAAGATAAGAAAGTAAAAGGAAAATGAGTGAAAAGGAGAGGAGTCTAAATGAGGAACTATTAATAAGAAAGAGGAATAGAAGATGACTGAGAGTGAGTGAAGGGGAGTCACAGAGTGAACGGATGAAGGGAATGAGGTTAATATAGAACGATGGAGGAAAAGGGAGTGAGAGAGTTAGTACACAGAAAGACAAAGGGAAGGACTGAGTGAACTGCAGTACAATGAGTGAGAAAGGAAAAAGAGTAATGGAGCAAAAGAAGGAAAGAGAGGGGAAGAGAACTAAAGCAGTGGTACTGAGAGAATGCGAGAAAGATGAAAAGGGGTGGAAGGGACAGAGGAAATGCAGACAGTTGAAATTGGATTGAGTAGTTGTGAATGAAGTGGAGTAAAGGAACAGCGATGAAACAAAGTTAAAAAAAGGCAGTGTGAGTAAAGAGAGCTAAATAAGGGTGGAAAAAGGAAAATGAGTGTGAGACAATGGGAATACAATATAAATTGCACAATGCAAACTATAGAATAACTTATACAATATGTTACATTGTTTATTTTTGCTGTTCTCAGAATATATTGAATTTCACTTAAATTAGTGAGTTCAAACTCTTCATCATATAACAGCAGAAAAAAAAACACAATCTAAAAGATTGTGTTTAAAAAAAAACATAAAAACTTACAACTCATATATGTACACTAATCTTTGATTCACTAACTTTTCCGTGAGGCCAAATAGAAGATAGTGAAGGTCCTTTTGGTGTAAAAAAAGTCTGCTGTTCTCTATAACTTCCATTTCATCGACTTCCTATGAAAAAAGATCTAAGAACATCATACCTTACTCTTTCCTTACGGCCAAATCGTGTCAGATATGAGTATTTTTTACTATGAGATCCACTTACAGTACCTATATGAGATAAATAATTTTAAACATTAGATTAACTAACTATTCCCGTCTTCAAAGGCCTATTACCTTTACTAAAACTTACGTTTTAAAGACACTAGGTAAGAATTTTTAAAGTCATAAGGCAAACGTTGTTTATAAGTCAAATGAGAATCATTGCAGTAACTCCAACCTTTTTTACATTTTAAGTAGCATGTATAATGTCCTGATGTTGTCGAAGGACTGTCATGATAAATAATAGCTTCAGTTGTAAAGGTTCTTCCTGAAATTGATAACTGAGAAGCCACAAAATTTTTGATACAAGTTGTCAATTTAGTTCCATCAGGTCTACATCGTTGGAAAACTAAAATGATATACTGACCATAACTTTGTATAAATAATGTGGATAGCATTGGACACTTACATTGGGTACACACCATATTATGATCTGCTGCTTTAACTAGATTTTTAAATGACACTGATTTACAGTCGTGTAAAGTCAAATATATACATCTTTCAGTGTCTATTCTAGTATTACTTGATGAACTACAATTGTGGCAGTCATGCTGCCATTGATAAGAAAGGCTGAAAAGATTATCTACATCTACACCTTCATCTTCCAAAACACCAAACATATACATTAAAAATTCCTGACAATCCTGCTGAATGTTCTGTGAAAATGTATCTTGACCAGAACACATATCTAAAATATTTCGAATTTCTGTTAGACTTTCTATTTTTGCTCTATCACTGCTACATTTCTCAAACACAGAATTCAATAAACCACACAATCTTTGATCCTGATTTTCAACAATCTGTTCTTGTAAAGTTTGAAGAAAAAAAACAACATTAACCACTACATTAGCATAGCAGTTGACACCAGAACTATTTTCAAACTGAAATCCAACAACATTTTCATCAGAATCCTTTTTCTTTCTGTTTTGAATTAGTTTCATCTACTTTTTGTCTTTTTGCTACTACCTCACTGCAATTATTCTCATTTCTTCTTTTTCGGCCTACCACACGTTTTTCAAACAGAGGATATTGAGGCAAATGTGGAGCATACTCTCTTCCTAACCTATTGTATTCTTTAACACAATCTAGATCTGCACAAACCTTTGTCTAATCACACTCAATCAAGTACAATCCTGATAAAGTTCTGACTCGTGATAATGCCACATATGCCATACCCTCCTTAAACACAGATCTTCCAATGTTCACCAAAGCACTATCTACATTTAAACCTTAAGATTTATGAATGGTTACTGCATATTCCAAACAAACAGGAAACTGTTTTCGGCGAACATATAAGTCTAGCAGAACAACGACTGATTTGTTGTACTTGCTCAATACCATCAAATTCTATTTTTAAAAATTCAATTCCATCTCTATTTCTATAATTAACAAAATCAACAACATAACCCATTGCTCCATTTACCAGACCTCTTTCAACATTTCAATTCCTTCTCAAAATGATACGACAATTTAAACACACATTCAGAGTCTTTTCAAAACCAGCTGTTTTAGAAATACTTTTCTCTAATGAATCCAATTTTGTTTTCAGATTTTCTGACAAAACAATTGTTGCACCCATATGCTCTATTTTATCTATTGCTCCCAGTTTCACAATCTCTTCATTTTCTAACTTTAACATTTTGTTGTTGAAGATGGAACATTCTTGCAGAGTTGGCATCAAACATATCCCAGATTTCTTCTCAGTCATTTTTTAAAAAATATTCTCTGGAAGAATGTTTTCATTTGAATACAAATTTGAAATTAAACGAGCATGTAAAGCTTTTTTCCCAAGCTCACTTACTTTTCCAATTCTTACATCTTGTAGAATATTTTTATAATCTTCATCATTTGCCTGTCGCATATTTTGAAGCAGTTCAGCATATTTAAAATTTAACCATATATTAACGTTTCCAATGCTTCCAAGGGACTTCCTGGTATCTTCATGCGTGAGCATTTTAAACACTGGTTGTCCTTTTACTTTTACTGGAGTCAACTGCAATAGATCTCCAAAAACAATAATGTGTTTTCCTCCAAATAACACATCATACTCTGTTCTAAGAATTTCTTGCATTCTCAAATGCACAAAAGCAAGCATTAGATTTGAGAGCATGCTTACTTCATCAATGATAAGAAGTTTCATTTTCTTCAAGACTCTGGAAACTTCAGAACACGCATCTCCAGATAACTTGTTGTAATGCAATTTATTATCATGCTCAACTGGCAGCATCAGTAAACGATGTAGAGTAATCCCTTTAATGTTATGTGCTGCCAGTCCAGTTGGAGCAGTTACAACACAAGACAGCGGTGAATCAGTCGTTTTCTGCAAATAAGTTGCAATGGCTTTAATCAGAAAACTTTTTCCTGTTCCCGCTTCTCCACTTACGTACAGTCGAACAGGCTTAAATGATGTACATGAGCACACTTTTTTCTCATGTCTGAATCGATGTTCAATCTGCTCTGTAACTTCTAAGTTAACTCCATCCTCTTGAGCTTGTTCCATGGCTCTTTCCACCTCATCCATGGCAGTTGCAGCTTCATTTTGGATAATTGGTCCTCCTAGTGGATCCTGACTCAATGAAGTAGAACTCTGACTGTCTTGATAACTGTCTATAGCAATCTCTTCAGCAATTGTGGTTTCTTGCTCTATTTCTTCGTTCAACATTTGCAGATAATTTAGAAAAACAGGACATTCTATGGTATCCTTAGTTGCATTAAAAGAGTTTTCATAACAGAGAAAATCTCCAAGTAGTTACTCTTCTGTACGCCATGGCTTAAAGAGTTGCAGAAGAGCTAAATAGTAAAATTCTCTTTTGTCTGGAGCTTCGCAACCCAATTTTCGATGATTAATCAAATGGCCTTTTCTCTGCTTCACTAGACATCCTTCATACCCAATGACAGCATATTTTACATTATTGATATCTTCTGTGATGTTCCTCTTATAACTGTAGTTTTGCAGAACCTCATACAAACAAGTGTTCTCAAGGTGAGTACTTCAATTTGGAAAGTATGCATCCAACATATTTGTTTTCAAAATATCTGTACTGTTTGGTTCTTTCTCCGCCAAATATTCAATTTCTTGTACAGATTTCAAAACTCGGTTTCGTGTTGCAGCAAGACCTAGACTCACCCAAATGATTGTTCTTGATTTGGCATAGAGACTTGCTGATGATAACCGATCAGAACATTCATATGCTCCAATTTCTCGATGCAACAACATCTTCAGACTGAAACTGTATAATTTCTTGCTTAGACTCTTTTCATGTGAAATGTCCTCCGACATTTCCTTCAGTTCTGTCTTTTCTTTTTCTGTGATGTAAGATGTCACATATCGAGCCATAGCAATAGAGTTGTCAGCAACGAACTGAATATCCATGTTAGCATTCCCCATAGACAAAATCACTGGGTTGTAGTCGTTGATGTACTTGGACTCTTCGTTTATTTTTAAATTATATGTATTTTTGGGAGATTTCCTCGTCACAGTATGTCGTAGAGATGACATCAAATTATTTACTCTTCCCTTAGAAATCACTGGTCGTGGAAACGCAAAACGACATTTCGTGTAGTACTTTTCCTTGTTTTTAAATTTTCGACGACAGTACTTTCCACAACGATGAGATTGAAAACGTAAAACTTGTTGTCTTAAACTGTTTTCTTCAGTAGTTTTTGGAACAGCACATGTTGAATACTCTTCAATGAAACTCATCACTGTTTCATCCGAATCTAATCCAAATGTGGGTGCATCTTTAATCCATAACAACATATGTATATGAGGAGCACCTCTCGCTTGATATTCCTTCCTCCAAAAGAAATCCAAAACCTCTCCAAGGGGAGGATTTTTTTTGTTGGTAATAAAAGACCTCATAGCTTCAAATCTATGATTAAAATATCTGCAAACATTCACTGGATCCAAAGAACACAGTTCTCCAGGTGTTTTCAATTCTATATTTTGTATGTTTCCCTTTGCCTCTCATAGAAATTGAAGTAAGTCATCCCATGCATACTCAGCACAGCTAAGAGTGAGGAACCATGTAGGAGTTCCTAAGTTTATTAGCATACATTTCAATTCCCCATGACGACGGAACCAATACTCATTTGTTCCACGCTGACATGCCATGAGATTGATTAGCTGAGATTCCAAAATACTGTCTTGCAGATTGACTTTCTCCATAAAGTCCCTTGCTGAAACATTTTGCAGATGAGCTCCACTTTTCAATATATGATTAACTGCATAAGAAAGCCCAGACAAATCACTTTCATACAGTAGATGAAACAAATACAGAATGCATTGCCGAAACCTTGGATCTTCAGCATGTAATCTTAAAGTCCGGTATTCAGCTGCAGGAATTTGAACTGGTTGATCGTCATATCGTCCACCATGACCTGTTGGAAATAACTGTGGAAAACAACGAGCTTCCAAACTTTCTTCCCATACACTAATGGAACTTCCTTTTGCTGCTTTCATTTGAAACAAGTCAATTGCATTCCCCATTACTTCTTTGGAATGCAAAGGATGAACAGTATAATGTTCATATATTTCTTCACTTCTAGACACATCAACCTCTTCACGTTCCATATATTAAGTAGCATGTCCAGACGGCGCAGCGGGCTGGCGCAGCGGGCGCGCGCCGAAGCCGCGCCAAAGCCAAGCCCGTCTGCGCCCGTCCGCGGCCGGACACGGCCCAGGGCCATAACCCCTGCCCCCCGACTGATGTACTCTTCCCGGCACTTAAAAGAGTTGAATGCTGGTAAGATCTGTCCGACCTGTACTACTGCCCCCCTGAAAGATGCGACGGTCACTCGATTATTTGTGTGTCCAGGCTGTGGATATCTTCTTCCCCAATCCAGTATTCCTGCCCATTCTGGGCTACAGGATGGCAGGTCCAATGTTGTAGTGAACAGAGCTTCGCATGGATGTCGAGCTGCGCTCATCAATACGCGCTCACTTCCATGTCATAGCTGTTATATCAATGAATTTATCGTCACTCATGATCTGGATCTACTGTTTGCCACTGAGACCTGGGCAGATGCCGGGTCTGGTCCGGATTTCTGTAATGCTACTCCGGTTGGGTACAGTGTTGTCAGACATGATAGGCCTGTAGGAAGAGGTGGCGGCCTTGCTATTATCTTTAAGGATAAATATCGTACCACACTCGATCCTATAAACTCGGCTAACTGTGAATCAGCCGCTTTTGCTATTAGCATTACCCCCAAGCAGGCACTAAAGGGTGTCATACTTTATCGTCCCCCTGGCCCCCGTAATTCTTTTCTTTCCTCCCTTTCTGACCTAAGTGACAATATTATATGTTCTGATACATACACTATATTGGGAGATTTTTATTTTCACTTGGAAGAGCAGGACAACTCCGACACTGCCCAACTTACAGCTGATTTTTCCAACTTAGGGTTGCACCAACTAGTCAAGGGCATTACGCATCAAGCTGGACATTCCCTTGATGGTCTGTTCACGAATGACCCTGGCATATCTGTATTAGATATCATCCCAATTACTTGGTCTGAACACAGGGCCATCATCTTTCAAATAGACATACGACCTGTTGCCCCTTTAGTCTCCAGGCCTGGAACCAGAATGGGCACTCGTGCCTGGAAAACTGCAGATATGCCTCAGATGCTACATTCCCTGGCTTCCTCCCGTCCTCAGGGTGGAAATACTCCGGCACTATCGGCCTCAGCTTTTCAGGACTGGATCCGAAGTGCCGCTGACCTAGTGGCCCCAGAGAAAATCACGAAGCCCAACAGAGTATCCCCCTCGGCCCCCTGGTACAATGAAGATCTTCGACTACATCGCCAACACTGCAGAAATCTAGAAAGGCGCTGGAGGAAGATCTATTGCCCCATAGCCAGACAAACTTATAAAGATGCCCTTCAGATTTACAAAAAGGCAATCTTGGCCCGAAAAACCGAATTTTTCTCGGCACAAATTAAGACCGCTGCTAATTCGGCCAGAGAACTCTTCTCTGTTGTCACCAGCTTGTCTACCCCCCCTGCTGGGCCTGAAGTGGAGCCCTCACAGGCTTTTTGTAACAAATTAGCAGCCTTCTTTATCACAAAGGTCGCAGATATATATGCTTCCTTTGAAGATAACTCTAGAACTGAATGTAGAGGTGGTAGCGGGAAAGAAGCATTGTCTCACTACAACCATGACCATTTTCCATGCTTTCTACCCGCCTCACATGAGGATGTGATTAAAATCGTCTCTACCATCAAATCGGGTTCCCCACTGGATCCTTGTCCCCCATCTGTGATGTTAAAACTCACAGAAGTGATTTCCCGCCCTCTCATGGAGATCTGCAATATTGCATTTTCGACAGGCCAATTTCCAAGTATATGGAAGAACGCTGTCATAAAACCCCTCCTGAAAAAACCTTCCTTAGATCCCCCAGCTGTTGCAAGCTACAGACCGATCGCGTGCCTGCCCTTTCCTGCCAAAGTATGCGAATACCTGATGAATAGACAGCTCTCAGAGTTCGTCGAGACTCACCAGCTTCTCGACGATACGCAGTTTGGGTTTAGGAAAGGGCATGGAACAGAGACTGCCTTGATAAAGGCCTCTGACGAGATCAGGGTGATCATGGACCAGGGAGGGGCGGCTGTTCTTATCCTTCTGGATCTGTCAGCAGCTTTCGACACGGTCGACCATGCCACCTTAGTCGACCGTGTCACTGCTTTGGGGATTAACGGTTGCGCCAAGGATCTTATCTCATCGTTCCTTGCAAACCGTACCCAGACAGTAAAGTTGGGAGATTTCTATTCCCCTATCTCTGCACTCCCTTGTGGAGTCCCACAAGGCTCCTCGCTAAGTCCTATGCTTTTTAATATCTATGTAGCGGACTTGGCGAGGATAATAAAGGCCTATGGGATACAGCTTACATCGTATGCAGACGATACCCAGCTGGTGCTGGGTATCCACAAGGATGGTTTCACTGTAGCAGCCAACTTTCAGAAAGCTATGCTTGAGGTCAGTGGCTGGATGGCTCTGAACTGCCTTCGCCTCAATTCGGATAAGACCGAGATCATGACCTTTGGAAGACTCTCCCCTGAATGGTCTTTTGGTTGGTGGCCAGAAAAGCTTGGCCCTCCACCTGTCCCAGTAGAAAAAACCAGAAACCTGAGAGTGATCTTTGATAACAAGTTGGTTTTCGACCTCCACACCAACAAGGTTGTGTCGTCGTGTTTTTTCATTTTGAAAAAAATCAAGAAGCTGCTGCCTTATCTCCCGCCGTCAGCTGGGAAGACCCTGGTCTCTACCCTAGTCTTCTCCAGGATAGATTATGG
This sequence comes from Lissotriton vulgaris, assembly GCF_964263255.1. Taxonomy (NCBI): domain Eukaryota; kingdom Metazoa; phylum Chordata; class Amphibia; order Caudata; family Salamandridae; genus Lissotriton; species Lissotriton vulgaris. Next base: position 90,376 of record NW_028241620.1, read on the forward strand.
GAATGCACTTTTCCTTCACACCCAGAAGCGTGTCACAACGAAGCTGCAATCTATCCAGAATGCGGCCGCGAGGATTCTTCTCAACATCCCTCGTCGCAAATCTACCACTCTCGGTATTCGTCAGCTTCATTGGCTGAGAGTGGAGAGCCGCGTCAAGTTTAAGGCCCTCTGTATTGCTTATAAGGCTGTACATGGCACTGGACCTAGGTTCCTGGTTGAAGCTTTCCAGCTGTATACTCCTAGGAGGCAATTAAGATCGGCCAATAACAGTCTCCTCCCGGTGCCACGCACAAGATCGGTCACCTGGGGAGACAGGCGTTTTCTTGTGGCCACTCCAAAACTTTGGAACCTCTTGCCACTAGCCATCAAAACCGCCCCGAATCTGATAAGCTTCCGCAGGCTCTTGAAAACATGGCTGTTTAATCAGTAAGAGGATGACTTGATGATAGATTCCAGTTGCTCCACAGCGCCGAGACACCTTCGGGTATTTGTCGCGCTATAAAAGTTGCGTAAATAAATAAATAAATAAATACATTTTTCAATTTGGCCAACTGAACAATCACTGTCTTCTTCTGTAGCTGTTTCCTCTGCTCCAACACTTACATCTTTATAGTACTCATTGTTTTTGACCAAATACAACGTTGCCTTTTTGACTTTCCTAACATCCACTAAATCTTGCCAGATTTTCTTACTCTTTGTCGGAACCCCAGTAACTGGAATAACCAGAGGATCCTCTTCTACTCTTTCTACACCAATTGTATCAATATTTTTCTTGGCAAATAAACAACTCTTCCCTTTAATCCTCTTTGTAAATCTGTAGGAGGTAATTTCCCTATCTTAGGCTCCATGCGAACAATAGCTTGAAAAGGATGGACACATTGAATCAAAATTGATTCATATGTATTTAAATCCATCAATTCAGAAGGAATATCTATCAACTGAAGATTATTATGAGCAGCTCTAGCAGGCATTCTATTTTCATTTAATTTTTTCAAACAATAATTACAAATACGCAGATCAAAACTCAAATCAAAAGAATTCTCCACCAACAAATAACTTACAAAATCCTTCCATTCATTATTATTTTCCAATTCACATTTTGCATATAAATCAACTAACCTAGTCTGAATCTTGTAATGAGTCCTTCGACAACACACACAAGTTAAATTAGGCCTTTCACTTGATTTCACCTTAAACTTGGTAATTTCCTCGTCAAACTTTTCTGTACTTGAAATCTGTACATTGTCTTCCACATTACCATCCATTACTATATCCATTTCTACACTGTCCTCTTTGTTCCCAAAATAACAAAACTCAATTTCTTCACAAATAGTCTTCACATCTACTTCAGATCCATGCAAAAGAGCACTGTTTAACTGTTTAAGCTTAAGTGCTGGACTTTTTGCATAATACAACCTTCTCACTAATTTCCTCACCTTATTATGATGCACTGCTAACATCCTAAAATGATGAAAAACACTCTGACATACTTTTCTAGAAAGACAAGCCAGTGAATGCCCATGCAAACCCGTGTTTTCTCTTACTCTGCAAGGATCTAACTCTTGCAAGATCTTCATTTTTTGTTTTAGACTTTTCGTACTATATGTACGTAAGAAATTCTGAAGCAAATCGATTGAATCCTGTCGCACACTACAAATACTACTGCACTTCCATGTGTACACTGGACCCTTAGTACGTCTCCCTAATACTTCATCACTTAAAACCTCTTCTGCATCTCTAGACATAAGTTTCTCTTTTTCCATCACACAACCATCTTTCACCTCATATGCTCGACCACTGGTGTCAACTGCATGCACCAAATCATTTTCCTGAAAGTAACTCTCCTCAATAAAAAATGGCTCAGAACTTGAACTATGCATCCATTCTCCAGAAAATACTTCACAAAAATTAGTCTGATTAATAATTCTTTTCCATATACTGTTCGATTTGAAAACATCAATTGCCTTATTAAGTATCCTAATTCTATTGATTACTAAAATAAATAATTTTTTCTTAACTTCAAAAGCCTGATCAACAATCTTCTCTACACTTTTCTTTTTCTTGTAAAAAGCAACTCTCTGTTTACCTTTCTTTTCATTTTTTAGCAAATTTAAAACTACCCTATTGCGAAACATTCATCTACGAATGTCCCTAAATTGATTTAACCTTCTATTGCTATCCATACTCTTATCTCCTGCTCCAATAGAGACATTTTTTGAGGGCCTCTCCTTCCTTTTTAGATTTGCTCTCTGCTTCAGGATCTTCACATTACCGTTAACATTACTTTTTGATCTACCTAAATTGCGAAGAAAAGACTTAATTGTCTTACCAGGAGCTTTTCTGGTGTTTTTTGAAGTACTTGTTGTAGAGGATTCTTTTAACTCCTTTGATGATTTTGTTCTTTTACGTATGGTATTTTTTTCTACCCCTTTGCCTTGACGGCATTTTTGCTTGCTTTTAAAATGTTGATTTCAATCTGTGGTTCTGAAAAAAATAACACATTAAAGACTACTATTAGCAAACAACAAAGTAATGACAAAAAGAAAACAATATAAACACTAATTTGCAACATATTAAAGTTTATACCACAGCAACTCAGGGCCTTATTTATGAAGGCCTTGCGCCACCAGTGCATCCCATGTTAAAAGAGACGCACCGGTGCCACAAGGCAATCATAAATAAGGGCCAAATGTAAATACCATTGATTTGCCCCCAAAACGTTTTTTGAATAACTTTTAAGAAACACTGCGCAGAACCTATGTACAACCACTCAATATCACTTCTGAAACCTCACTGTTTCCCAAAATACAAATCCTCTATCTTGCAAAAGTTCATAGCAAGTATTATCAAAAAGCAAAAAACAAACCAACAGCAAACAAACTCAGGGCCTTATTTATGAAGGCCTTGCGCCACCAGAGCGTCACTTATTTCCCATGTTTAAAGTGATGCACCGGCCGCACAAGGCAATCATAAATAAGGGTCAAATGAAAATACCATTGATTTGCCCCCAAAATCATTTTTTGAATAACATTTTAGAAACACAACACAGGACCTATGTACAAGCATTCAATTTCACCACAGAAACCTCACTGTTTAACAAAATACAAATCCCCTATCTTGCAAATGTTGATATCAAGCATTATCAAAAAGCAAGACACAAACCAACAACAAAAACACTCAGGGCCTTATTTATGAAGGCCTTGCGCCACCAGAGAGTCACTTTTTCCCCATGAAAATACCATTGATTTGCCCCCAAAAACGTTTTTTGAATAACATTTAAGAAACACTGCGCAGAACCTATGTACAACCACTCAATATCACTTCTGAAACCTCACTGTTTACTAAAATACAAATGCTCTATCTTGCAAATGTTCATACCAAGTATTATCAAAAAGCAAAAAACAAACCAACAGCAAACAAACTCAGGGCCTTATTTATGAAGGCCTTGCTCCACCAGAGCCTCACTTATTTCCCATGTTTAAAGTGATGCACCGGCAGCACAAGGCAATCATAAATAAGGGCCAAATGAAAATACCATTGATTTGCCCCCAAAATCGTTTTTTGAATAACATTTTTGAAACACAACACAGGACCTATGTACAAGCACTCAATTTCACTACTGAACCCTCACTATTTCACAAAATACAAATCCTCTATCTTGCAAATGTTGATATCAAGCATTATCAAAAAGCAAGACACAAACCAACAACAAAACAACTGAGGGCCTTATTTATGAAGGCCTTGCGCCACCAGAGAGTCACTTTTTTCCCATGTTTAAAGTGATGTACCAGCAGCACAAGGCAATCATAAATAAGGGCCAAATGAAAATACCATTGATTTGCCCCCAAAATCGTTTTTTGAATAACATTGCAACCTGTTACTGCCTTTTTGGACTTGGCGAGGATAATCTGCGCTTCCCACCATCACACCTCGTGGAACCCGCTGCGCGGGTCCCGCATCGCAGAGGGGCGACCTTCTTTGAATTTGGAAGCTGCTGCTGGGGTAAAACAGGGGCCGAGGGCTGCGAGCATACGGGCTGGGACTACATCTCCCAGGAGTCCCATGAACCCGCGCCCGCTCCACCTGGGCTGCTCTCCCTCCCCGCCCCGCCCCCAACAGATCGGTGAGTCAAATACCGGCTTGCCCTTCACGTCGTGGGATCACATTGCAACCTGTTACTGCCTTTTTGGACTTGGCGGGGATAATCTGCGCTTCCCACCACCACGCCTCGCGGAACCCGCTGCGCGGGTCCCGCATCGCAGAGGGGCGACCTTCTTTGAATTTGGAAGCTGCTGCTGGGGTAAAACAGGGGCCGAGGGCTGCGAGCATACGGGCTGGGACTACATCTCCCAGGAGTCCCAGGAACCCGCGCCAGCTCCACCTGGGCTGCTCTCCCTCCCCGCCCCGCCCCCAACAGATCGGTGAGTCAAATACCGGCTTGCCCTTCACGTCCTGGGATCACATTGCAACCTGTTACTGCCTTTTTGGACTTGGCGAGGATAATCTGCGCTTCCCACCACCACGCCTCGCGGAACCCGCTGCGCGGGTCCCGCTTCGCAGAGGGGCGACCTTCTTTGAATTTGGAAGCTGCTGCTGGGGTAAAACAGGGGCCGAGGGCTGCGAGCATACGGGCTGGGACTACATCTCCCAGGAGTCCCAGGAACCCACGCCCGCTCCACCTGGGCTGCTCTCCCTCCCCGCCCCGCCCCCCAACAAGCCTCCAATCATCATCGCAACAGCCATAAAATTAAGCGCGAATACCGCTGCGCGGGAGCGCGCGGGAGCTCGCCGGGAGAAGCCCGGGACAAGCCCGGGTCCCGCTTCGCAGAGGGGCGACCTTCTTTGAATTTGGAAGCTGCTGCTGGGGTAAAACAGGGGCCGAGGGCTGCGAGCATACGGGCTGGGACTACATCTCCCAGGAGTCCCAGGAACCCACGCCCGCTCCACCTGGGCTGCTCTCCCTCCCCGCCCCGCCCCCCAACAAGCCTCCAATCATCATCGCAACAGCCATAAAATTAAGCGCGAATACCGCTGCGCGGGAGCGCGCGGGAGCTCGCCGGGAGAAGCCCGGGACAAGCCCGGGACAAGGGCGAGACCGTCCAAGGTCCAAGGACGATCAAGGTCGAGTCGGGGCTACTCTCTTTCATCAGTGATCCCAGATCTCTCATTTTAAATTGATTGGTTGTAAGTTTTAGCACTATATATTTAGTTGTTCCCTAGAACCCACATGATGTCCTTGCGTTCAGGGAAGGGTAGACAGGTTACCGTAAAAACGAACAATGGGAAAGCCACTGGAACCCTAGACGATTTTATAACTCGGGCAACTGCGATCTTAGAAAAAGAAATTGCCCTTACCGAAAAGCGTTTGTCCTTAGATCTAATAACAGGAAAACGCTCATCCTTGGGAGATATTGCCTCTAAAACTACCCCCAATAAGGCACCTACTCCTGAGCAAAGTGCAGATAGTGCAGATAGTAACCTAGAGGCTAGTCCAAATTTAGTGGTAATCTCTGACTCCCAGACAATTACGATAGCAGATCCAGGGGACTCCCAAGCTGAAGCACCTACACTCACTCCTATACCTATTTCATCAGGTATCACGGGGGATAACGCCTCAGACGGCAACTTGAGCAATAACGGGCCCATCCCCACACAAGATCATGCAGTAGTTTGTGAGCGGGAACCTAACAATCCGAATAAACGTAAAAGAGGGGGAAACCATAGAAAAGGAACCAGATCCAAGTTAGCGAAGCCAGCACCACCCAAAGCTTTGGCAATTCCTACTAAACAAAAGGGCACCCACCTAGCTGATGCGGGACAGAAAATTTTCTCATTTAACACCAATAATAATGACCGACTTTTGGGGGAAATTGAGAAATTGGTTCAGATGCTTTTGCTGCCCGTCCTAGAGAAAATTCAAATTGTTAATCTAAAATTAGACCAATTGGAACATCTCATCTCACTTAACACCAACTCCCTTGAAACTTTAGCAAATAAGAATAAATCACCTGAGGTGGGGGGTACTAACAATAATAAAAATAGTAACGCCAACAATAGTAATCCAAAAAAAGGGGGAGAGAATAAAAATGCCAGTAAAACACCTAAAACACTTATATCTGGTGACCCTAAGGCAGCACCGGTCCCCTTAGCATGAACAAAACCTGTACCATTAGCTCGTACTAAACCTGCAATGGCGGTCACTGTGGGGCCCTCTAGTCATAACATGGGCAGTACAGCACCAACACCTGAAGTTACTACCTCTAAACAGGGAACTACCCAAGGGCCCAAACAAACATCTTCACAGGGGCCTGCAGCAAACAATGACAATGAGAGAGCACACAAAAGGAAATTACCACCTGTAAACTTGCCCCCAGACTCACTCCCTTTCATGGTAATTCTCACAGGAGTACCCCCAGTTTTGCCCAACAAAACGGAAGCAAATCAGGAGTTAAAAAACAAAGTAACATACTGGCTCAATAATAACAGACCACTCCCTCCTGATTCTAAGACAAAAATACTTAGTGTGCGTAGAGTTCCCTGGGTGGGCCCAAGCGAGAAGGACCTAGAGGGGGACTGCATCCTGATTAATTTCAGTGATACCTGGGTAAAAGACAGTATCTGTTGTAAACCAAGATTTGCTAGAGTCGGGGATATCCAATGTATAGGTCTAGAATATTTTTATCCAAATTTGAACTTTGTTCCCCGACCACGATTCATAAGAACACTGGGCAGACATTTCACAGAGAAACATACCCTGGGTGGGCCCGGAGAAATAGGGCCGTATGGCCAAACCAAAACAACTGGGGACCTTTGCATCAGGGGGATGGCTTCTTTAGGGGATCAATTTATAACAATAATAATTCTTTTCAAACTTGGCATAACGACCTAAGACCAAGATTCCAAGGAGAAGACTACCTAGGATGGTTCCCAAGTAACATCCCCTTAAGAAACCGCTTTGATCCACTTGTGGGCATGGAAGAGTTAGATTGACCATAACAAAACTCTCCTGGTATAGCTTTGATAATAGGAGAGTCCAGCCAGAGTGAGAAGGGAGAAAGTTGTAACGATAACTTGCGGGAAAATGTTTCCGTTGGTGACGATCGTACTTCCAACCCCCAAGCCCCAGAGGCTGGCCCTACTAAGGAAAGCGAACTAAGCCCAATCATCTAAAGGCAAAACTTGGAAGTATTACCTGAACCTGACAGAAAGAATCAAAGTGAACTAAGGATGAGCCTAATTTCCTGGAACATTGCTGGGCTTGCCTCAAGATTGGAGGATGAGGCATGGTTAGACGTTGTGGGTGCTTGTGACATTCTGTGCCTCCAGGAAACATGGAGTCGATCCTCCCAGAATATCGAGGGTTTCCAAGCCTTTAACACCCTAGCGGTACCATCACAAGCGGGTAGGGCAAAAGGTGGTCTAATGACAGCAATCTCGTTAAAACTATGTAAATCTGCAACCACTAAGATAGCTGACACCCCATGGTTTCAAGTGCTATTGTTGGTCAATTTGTTCCCTGAACCATTGTTATTGATTAACTGGTATTATAACATCTTTGATAATAATGAGACAACCGTAATGTCGAAATTGGAGGAGGCCATAGCCAGGGCACGCCACGAGCAACCCCTACTTTTTGTCATCTGGGTGGGAGACTTTAACTGTTCGTTATGCATCCATGGGGACTCGAAGGTGTGTGGTTTGAGAGACTCCCATGATCATCCCCTGACACGCTTCAAACATACACCCCAGGGGGACGCTTTAAATAATATCATTATACTAAATGATCTATGCATAGTGGAACCCTGGGTTGGTCCAAATTCGGCTCTGATACCAACTTTTCAGGGAAGTAGAGGCATGATGAGTTTTATTGACTTTGCAATTGTTTCTAGTGGGTATTTTCATTATGTTGACAAATTGGAAGTAACCGCTAATGCTGCCAGTGACCACAACCCTCTAATCTTATCCCTGCTTTGTCCTGTTAAACCCAAACATTCTGTCTGGGAGCAACCTATAAAGTATAACAGGAACCAAGGAATCACCCTCAAATGGGGCAAAATAGATGCAGCAGGTCTTGAGGCAGAGATCCTAAATGGATATAGCTCCGAATATGAGGCATGTCTAACACCTACAGCTAACCCCGAAAAGGTTATAGGGAATTTTGAATCTTTATGTGGGCATGTAGCCGAACGCCTCATAAAACCAACTGGCAAAAATAAAAGGCCAGGTCCCAGATGGTTTGATGCTGCATGCTCGGCAACACATAGATCTTTGAAAGCGGCACTAAAACAAAAACCTAGGGACACAGAGCTGGTTAGAGCATCTAGACTGGCCTATAAAGAAGCCATAAGAATAAGGAAGCTGGACTTAAAAAATCTAGCCTGGGAAGAGCTAGAAAAGACCTCGGAATTGAAGGACAGCAGGCTTTTTTGGGAAGTTATTAATCGCCCCCTTTTTACAAGTAATGGCAAAGACAATATTGTGATGCAGATTGCATGCGAAACATGGGAATCACATTTTGGGAACATTTTTAACCCACATGGAATTCTACCCAATGAACCATCACCAGGAGACGCTAGGGAATTGGTGGTCTCTCAATCCTCTTTGTCCTTGAGCTTATCGCTTACCCTGCAAGAAGTGGAAGATGCCCTGTCGAAAGGCATACCATTAAAAGCACCCGGCCCTGATCTAGTGCCTCTGGACTTTTTTAAGCACAACGTTAAGGTCTGGGCCCCCCTGTTGTTAAATGTATTTAGAGCAGCTGTTATTGGCCGTGTTCCGGCATCATGGAAGGAGGCAGTAGTGGTGCCAATTTTCAAGAAGGGCGCTAGATCTGATCCCCGATGCTATCGCCCAATCTCATTAATTGATGCATCATGCAAGATATTGGGTAGGGTCATCTTAGCCAGACTGGAAACATGGGCAGACTCGGTTGGCCTTATTGTGAACTCACAATATGGGTTCAGAAAAGGCAAAGGTACCGTCGAGCAGTGCATGAACCTGGCCCTGATCATAGGGAAATACATGAAGGCAAGGAATTCTTCCATCCATCTTGCCTTCATGGATCTCTCAAGTGCATTCGACACTGTCTGTCGGAGCAAGCTGTGGCAAATGATGGAGGATATGGGATTCGAGGAACCCCTGGTCACCTTGCTCCGTAGACTCCACGAATCAACCACTGTAGCCATAAGGTTCGGGCCAGGGGGAGAGAAAACCAAGTCTATCCTTTCAACTGAGGGCGTCCGACAAGGATGCATATTAGCCCCTTTTTTGTTTCTCGTGTACACCAATGGCCTGGAAAAATACCTGTTGGACCACTGCCATGATTTTCCAAAGGTCAACGGCAGGAGCATACCAATGCTTTCTTACGCCGACGACACGGTATTAATGACACTCACAGGAAACAGCATGCAGCACTGTCTTGATGCCTTCCACAACTTCATGTTGGACCTAGACCTGAAGGTAAATTTCACCAAATCCTTTGCTATGGTCTGTGGCCCAAAGGGCACCAAAACCAGAAAGTTTGTAGTAAATAACTCCTCCATTGAAAAGGTTGAAAATTTCAACTACCTGGGAAACCTTTTCAATAACAAATTAAGCTGGGCCCCGTTAATGAAGACTCGAGTCCTGAGTGCTAGTCGCTCTATTGAAGGTCGATTTCGTTTCTGTGGCAAACTAGGTCAAAAACCTGTTACACATCTAAAAACCCTGTACAAAGCAAAATGTTTGTCGGTAGCTACCTATGGGGCAGGGGTTTGGGGGACCGAAAGCCCTGACACGATACAAATTATGGAGAACAAATTTCTAAAGCGTGTATTGGCTATTCCATCAAGTTCTTCAAACAGATTTGCCCACGATGAGATAGGCCTGAGTTACGTGAGTGACACCATTCGCCTTTCCCCTTTATTATTATGGGGCAAAATATGGCTATCAGAGGACTTACAGCTTTCTAGAGATATCCTCCGGGACTGTTTAAGACTGGCAAATATGAAACAGATCCCCTGGCTATCTTATGTCAATGAAATGCTCCACAAATTAGGTATAGGTGACATCTTTGACAACCCCGAAAACATACAGGGAGATGTTAAAGCTGTTATTAAATCAAGTTACTGGAAATCCTCATTTGCACACTCCCTGGTCAGCCCTCACGTTCCTAAGGTTACTTTACAGCATCGGTTTTATTTAACCTTTACAAATCATGTGCAATGGCGATTCTACTTGACAAGGTTCAGGTTACACATCTTGCACTTTCTTTTTGCGTTCCCCAAACAGGGGGGTTGGTGTGAGAGACTGCCCCCCTGTCCTTGTAACAACAAAGATAGCCAAAGCACGATGCATGTTGTTCTCTTCTGTTCCCTTTATAAGGATCCGAGGATTAGGTTTATTAAGCCGATCCTTAATGAAATGCAACCATGTCATTACAAAGAGGGTTATGACCATTTGTTATCTTTGTCTTCATCTAGTGTCTGTTGTGCGATGTTAAACTTTATACGAGTGTCACTCTTGGTTAGAAAACGGTATGGTTAAATCTGGCCCCAAAATCCTGTCTCTTTGCCCATGTATATTGTTGTATCGTGATTTTCTTTTTCCCTGCCCTTGAATGTATATCTTGGTATGAAGAATTTATGAATTACCCTAATTAGATTGAAAGCAAAAGTTATGGGTTTTAACTGTGATCATTTTAACCAATGTATCTTATTAGTTTAGTGTCATAATTGTAAAATCGTCTCTTAAAAATGAATTTCAAATTATGTTTGTATATGTAATTGTTTGACTTTTATGATTCTTTTTTTCTGAATCGAATAAAGTTTTTGAAACGAAACGAATAACATTTTAGAAACACAACACAGGACCTATGTACAAGCATTCAATTTCACTACTGAAACCTCACTGTTTAACAAAATACAAATCCCCTATCTTGCAAATGTTCATAGCAAGCATTTCCAAAAAACATGCCACAAACCAATAAAAAAGAATCTCAATCTGCTTCCAAATCTGAGGTAATGCAAGTGACATTATTCTAAATGGTTCAAATATATTTATTTAATGAGGCAAACACTATTAATTACTTCTCAAAAATATAAAAGCCATTCTTTTACCCCAAAATCGTTTATTAAATAACTTTTTACAAACACAGCACAAGTCTTATGTACAAGTAATCAATTTCACTACTGAAACTTCACTATCTGCTTCAAAATATTTTCCATAGAGCAAACAAGTCTCTATCTAAATTAAATAAATCATTACTTACCTTTACAAATGCTTTGGGAGATTGAAAACAGTGTCAGACACACACACCAATTTTTCTTTAGCAGAGCAAAAGGTGTGCACTCAATACACTGAAACCAAGACTGGCATAGAAAATCTCTAACTTTACACACATATGCCTTATTTCAACCAATCAAAAGTCTTCCCTCACTATTTTCAAACCAACACCCTTCCCCCTCTCAGACCTTTCTATCTGTTACCATAGCAACTCCCGCCTAACTGAACTCTCAGGTTCAAAAGTTTATTCTACAATGTTGCAAATTAAGTCAGCAAGGATGTTTGACCTCTCAATACATCAGCTTATCCAGGGCATTATTGCTTTTAGTGACTTTTTCTTAACCATTCAAATTGCTTCTTACACACAACTCAACCATGCTCCCTAACTTTCTGTTTTCAACTAACTGAATCCACCAATCACTGCTTGTGATTCAACAGCAGGGAAACTCCACAATTATTTTTTTGTAAACTCCTACTGTTCCAACTGCCATTTCATTCCCACACTTCATCTGACTGCACCTGAACCTTCTCTCATCATGTATTCTGTGTGGATTATTGGACATAGCTACATCCACTGGGCTCAAAGGTATGCAACAAGCAGAAATTATCACAACCTTGGTTTATCAAATATGGAAATCAAGTGGATTGGCCAGAGAGGATTGAGATGTCATCAATTGATACCATTGGTGAAAACCTTTTAGCATCTGCCAAACCCTGACCTCTTAATAGTGCACTGTGGTGGAAATGATTTGGGCACTATGACTGGGGTTGGTCTGGAAATGCTTTTAAAGGACACCTTTGATCAATTGATGACACTTTTTCCACAAACTGCCTTGGTATATTCCAATATATGCCAAAGACAGAAATGGAACTGGTCCAACCAATTTTGTCCACAATTTGAGAAAGCACGGAAACATGTGAATAAATCTGTTTCTGCTTACATGAGAGACTGCGGAACGGGTTCAATATACAATAATAACTTGCGTTACAACATGCAAGACATCTACAGAGGAGATGGTGTGCACTTCTCAGATGAGGGGAATAGAATATTCCTCCTGAATTTAAGACTGTGCATTGGAACCTACTTGTAGGTACCTAAATCAGCCACAGAACCCAAAAGCTCTTTTCCGAGCTACCCTACCTCTGATCATTCAAAACGTTTATCTTTTTCTAACTTTTTTCACTATTTTTCACCAAAGTACGTTCCCCGGTACGCTTACCGGTGCGCGTACCGGGCGCTCCCCCCGCGAATTGTTTTTAATTTTTTTATTTTTGGCCTATATGAGCGTCCTAAGCCCCCCTCAGAAAACCTAGAGGGTCAGGAAGTGTCTACCGTGCCCCCTTCTACCCATTCCCAACGTTGTTTGTCCTCCATCTTGTGTCTCGATTCTACAGAAACACAAAATGGAGGATCCCGTAACAATGCCGGTGCGCGTACCGGGGCGCGCACCGGTAAGCGCTCCCTAAAAAAAGGTGGGAAAGTAATTTACAGAAAAACCATTGGAGACACTTTCATCAAATATAGAATAGGCCCTACTACATAGCAGTCCCTACCATTTACCCAAATTTGATGGAATTCCATTGAGACATTTATGCTGTAGGCCTGACTAAATATCCTGAGGTAAATTACATGACAAAAACACATATGAAGTGTTAGAATTGACAACCAATTAAAATGTTACTTTCATTTTCTACTATTATTTCATGACATTTGATTGGTTATGTACCTGAATATTTATAAAGAAAGAGAGAGAAACACAGCCATTTTGACTTCTACTTTCTGAAGTACATTTCAAGAGCATTTTCACTGACAACTTAAACTTCTTTTTGAAAGGTAAGTATGTTGTGCACTTTAAGTTAATTTAGAAAACATTTTCTGATGGTTATATACTATCCCTCTGTAATAGTTATAGAATGAGATAGACTTCTCTGTTATAGTTATGGATGGAGTTAGGCTTGTCTTGTATAATTATGAATTTACTTAGGCTTTATCACATACACTTTTTTATATTTCTACTTCCAGTCTGATACCATACACTGCCCAAAGATAAAATCACTGTTAACAAAACCAAAGTACCTGCCTGAACTTAAACCCAACAGTGCCCTATCTCTACTGATATATTATTTTTTAAATGCAAATTAAAGCACAAAAATGGAAGGAGAGCAAAACATTTCCATCGAAATTGTTCTGGAGAGCAACAATGAAAAAATTATTGAACCCAATGATAACTCAGAATTCATGGATGAATCACGGGACTATGAACTACTTCAATGTGTACAATCAGTAGATTTCCTGATTCAAAATGAGGACATTTCCGACAATCAAATATTAGAAGTTCTGTTAAATTTGGAAAAGGAATCTGAAAATTAAAGTTATATTTAATAATTCAAAAATTGTTTGAGACATTATTCATTTTTATATTTTTTTCTTAAACTAGTACCAAATTGATTATAATGTAAAGTGAGACTTAAAATATACTGTGCAACTTTTTTGTGTTACATAGTAAGTTTTCCCATAGTTACTTCCTTTCTCCCACTATATTATCTCCAATGTGTATTTAACATCTCTTTATCATCTCCTGCCTCCATATTGTTTCTGCTTTCCTGACAGACTATGGTATGAATTCCATATACCACAATAACTTCTGTAACAACATGCAAGATATCTACAAAGGACACAGTGTATATTAAATTTTAGACTCTGCATTGGTACCTACATGTTGGTACTTAACACCTTAGATGCGGCGCAAATATCCCTCCCCGGTACTGCGCTGTCCATTGGAACTAGTGCTGAATGGACGTCCAATGGTCGTGCGCAGCACTGGGGAGGTAGTGCTGCCGTCGGCCAACGCCCCGACGCAGCACTTAAGAGGTTAAATAAAAAAAATAAAAAATAAAACAACAAAAAGAACAATTAATAAACATACAATATTTGAAAAGTCTATCATTCTTTTTTCCCCATAGTACGCATCCCGGTCCGCTTCCCCCGCAAAAAAAAGCCCCGCAAAAAAAAGCCCCCACATCAAACCTAGGGGGTCAGGGAGGGTCTACTCTGCCCCCTTATGGTCATTTCCCCCTTTGTTTTGGCCACCTCTCATGTCTCGAACCTACCGAGACACAAGATGGCGGCCGCTCCGGACTGTTTAGAATGTTTACAGACACCCGAGAGCCAATCAGCTTTCCGTGCACAAGTCGTGTGGCGCGCCCGGTGCGCTCCCCGGTGCGCGTACCCGGGCGCGCTTATAGATATATATATACTTTTTTAACCTAAATTACTCAAAATTCACTGGAGCACATATCTTGAGACATAGCCAAGACACATCGGGCTATTAGTCCCTACAATTTTGCCAAGTTTGGTTAGATCCATTCAGCCGTTCGGGCTAAAAGTGAGGTCGACCGCCCTATGGAAATTAACATGAGGAAAACGCGTTTTGGGACCCCCCTTTTATCTCGGCCCCCGCTTGATGCATCCCCTCAAACTTTCAGGGAAGGAGCTCGATGAGGCCATTTTGAGAAAATTTTCAGGCAGATTCAACCGGCGCCAAAGTTATTCCAAATAGAATTTTGAGATTTAACATTGAAAAAAATCCTAACTATAACTACCTACTGGCGACCGCCAGTAGGTAATATATATATATATATATATATATATATATATATATATATATATTATGTATTCACTGAAAAAACCATAGGTTATAGACCATATATAGTTAGGAATTCGCATTTACAAAACCTTATTTTACTCACACAAAACCATTGAAATTCCATATATAGTTAGTTGCACTAACTATATGTCATTTGAGATGTCATCAGTGATGTCATCAGTGATGTCACTGACCATGTCATGAATGATGTAATATGTGACATCATCAGCAGTGGATTGCGGGTGCGGATATATAGTTAGTGCAACTAACTATATATGGAATTTCAATGGTTTTGTGTGAGTAAAATAAGGTTTTGTAAATGCGAATTCCTAACTATATATGGTCTATACACTTGTATTGACCACAAGGATGGTATAAGGGCTTTGGACTATTTTCTCACCAAAAACAGACCTGCGTGCCCGGAACATAACATCATGTTGTTGGATATGGTGACTTTTTGCCTTCATCACAATCTGTTCACCTTTAACCAAACCTTCTATCAACAGGTGCGGGGGGGTAGCAATGGGGGCCAGCTTCTCCCCCAGCTATGCCTGCATCTTCATGGGCTGGTGGGAGGAGCTGGTCCTAAAAGGGACCCTTGGTGATTGGTTTGAAAAACATGTTAGAATGTACTATAGGTATATTGATGACCTTATCTTTGTCTGGGATGGTACGAGGGAAGAGGCCCTTGAGTGGGTTAACATCTTAAACATTAACAACATCAATCTGAAGTTCACCTGTACCGTCAGCCCCACAAACATTTATTTTCTAGACGTAGAACTGTACATTTCCAACAACACAATAGAAACCAAGCTCTACAGAAAAGAAACAGCTGGCAATTCCATCCTTCACTACACCAGCTTCCATCCTAAACATCTTATTCGAAGCATCCCCTACGGGGAAATGCTGAGAATAAAAAGGATTTGCAGCAACCCCACAGATCTAATCATGGCCCAAAAAGAATGCAAAGAGCGATTCCTCGCCCGAGGATATCCCATGCATATTATTCAGACTGCCATCAACAAAACAATGGAACTGGATAGAAATCTTCTTCTCGTTCCAAGATCTGTTAGAAATCCCCCAACTTCTGCTTTGATCAAATCAGTTGAACCAGAAAGTGCCAGACTTATCGTGCCATACAGCATTCAAAAAGGTGCGATTAGTAAAATAATTAACCAGAACTGGTCACTCATACGCTCTGACCCAATAATAGGCCACAAAATGCCAGCTAAACCCAGTATCACCTACAAGAGAGCTACTTCTCTTCATAACAGTCTAGTTTCCAGTTGTCCAGAAGTCCTCCCATCCAAGGACTGGCTAAAAAACTCCTGGGGGTTCACCAAATGTCACACATGTAAAGCCTGTACTTACGGTATAAACAAAACCAGTTACCGTACAGCCTTCAGCAACAGGGAAATCAAGATTTCCAAATCCCTCCATTGCAAAACAGAGTACGCCATCTACATCTTAGAGTGTACCTGTCCCTTAAGATACGTAGGGAGCATGAAATTACCAGCGAGTGCACGGGTATTACAACATATCAGAGCGATTACCAATTCTGACCCCACCTACCCAGTGGCGAGACATTTTCGTGAGGTCCACAACAACAACTTGAAGGACCTCAAATACTATGTCATCGACACTATTCCTAAAACAAAACAGGGAGGTGATAGGGAACGCAAGATGCGTATGTTGGAGACCAGATACATCTTGAACTTCAACAGTAAAAGCCCCGGAGGATTGAACAACACTGAAGACTTACATACATGTTTATGCCTTAATTACTCTGATTCTAATAACCCCCATCTATGAAATGAATTTTTTCTGAAATTTTTCTGTTTCTCCCGATATGTTTTGTTAACCAGCCCCCTGTATCCGTTTCCTCTTTGCTTTCATGAAATATATTATCAACCTGGTGCATCCAATCGAATATTTGTGCCAGATCATGATGTCTATATTCGATTCTACCCACGTGTAGAATTTGAAAATTAGCCTATGCAAATGCCTCAAGCTTCTCACCCAATCCTGCCTACTCAGGATTTTTTTAGTATTGGGATTCACCTCACCTCAACTTTTGGGCACTCAAAGCACTTTACTCACTCTTTCATGAATTATCCAACTATGTTCCATAATTCAATGTTCAGCGACACATAGAAGGGCGTTACACCAAATGGCATTTAAGCCGATATTAAAGAATGACCAGTAATTCTAAATGTGCATTGTGTAAATATATGAATTATAAATGTTTGTAAATATATGAATTCCATATTTTTGTATATATATATATATATATGCCAAAAAATTATTTTTCTAATCATATATATTTTTTCAAGATAGTTAATATATATCTTTCTCATAATGTGACTTTTCTACCTAGCTTTTTGGGAAAAATCACTTTAATCATGTATTGGAGAATGTTATGCAATGCAGGTATTTATACTGACATTTGTGCATTTATGCGTTTACATCTTCAAAATTACGTTTTTTATTTAAATGTAAATCTTTTCAAATGTATGATATTACTGGCATTCTAGTATAATTCAACTACTCTTCCCTTCTATCAGTTGAGAAAAAAAGCAACATTATTTCAATTTTTTTGTATTTACAAAGCGTAGTCTCTCTTCTACATAGCGCCAAATGTTGCTTGTTCACCTTTTCTTTATGTCACTTACACTCGTAATCACGTGTTTGGAGTGCTAGCTGTTTAAAGGTCCAGTAAAAAATGCAAACGTTGTCATGTGATCAAGCCACTCCGGTGGTGAAACGCGTTATGGCGGACTTATGAAAAAATAAACGCTACTTGCTTTTTGCACATATCCTGGGCTCGTGTCTGCTTCCTTGGTGCTGGCTGGAAACTCGTTACTGCACCCGAGCTTTGCAAGCAGTCTTTTGGATATATATATATATATATATATATATATATATATATATATATATATATATATTATGTATTCACTGAAAAAACCATAGGTTATAGACCATATATAGTTAGGAATTCGCATTTACAAAACCTTATTTTACTCACACAAAACCATTGAAATTCCATATATAGTTAGTTGCACTAACTATATATCGCGCACCCGCAATCCACTGCTGATGATGTCACATATTACATCATTCATGACATGGTCAGTGACATCACTGATGACATCACTGATGACATCTCAAATGACATCGCTGATGACATCTCAAATGACATCACTGATGACATCACTGATGACATCTCATTTGACATTACTGATCACATCACTGATGATATCATTCATGTGATAATACGATGAACCTCTTCAGACTCTAATATAACCTTAGATACAATCAGTGCAAACAGACACTCACAGACTGTCACTCATCCATGGAGTTACTCACACACCTAGTCAGTCATGCAAAGAATCAATCACACCTCCATTTCCTCAACTATACAGTCATACAAACTTTACTTATTCAAACATATACTAACACATATTTACTCTCTTATACAATCCCTGATACAAGTTCACAATGATCCATACAGCCACTCACACATTCACTGGCTCTTATGCACAGTTATTTATATATGTCAACTCTCACATGTACTGTGTTTTACATATGTACTTACTTTGACATGTAGCACTGAGATATCCATTCACTCACCAATACACTCATGCACACAGTCAACCGCCCATACAGC
The DNA here is from genome assembly GCF_964263255.1 of Lissotriton vulgaris. NCBI lineage: Eukaryota > Metazoa > Chordata > Amphibia > Caudata > Salamandridae > Lissotriton > Lissotriton vulgaris. The sequence continues at coordinate 108,952 of NW_028241620.1, forward strand.
TGTTTCCACATGCACTTTTGAAACCATACATCTAGTGAATCCACTGCTCACACATCTATGCACAGAGTCATACACCTCCCAGCCACCCACACACACACTCAGTCTCCCATACAAATACTTGGGCAACCAATCAATAACCCATATAGTTACTCATATAGCTACTTATCAACACATGCAACAGTTTACAGAACAACAGACATAATGATGCACAAATTAAGACAGTTTAGTCACTAACCCATGCACTCAGTGAGACACATTTAATCACTCACTCATACAGTCAGTCATGCACCTACTAAATCCTTCATCCAGACACTTATACATCCACTCATTCTTCAATATGTAAGACATGTTTTAACTTTACAGAAACATACAGTCACTGGATGTTGTCATCAGTGATGTCATTTGAGATGTCATCAGTGATGTCATCAGTGATCTCACTGACCATGTCATGAATGATGTAATATGTGACATCATCAGCAGTGGATTGCAGGTGCGCAATATATAGTTAGTGCAACTAACTATATATGGAATTTCAATGGTTTTGTGTGAGTAAAATAAGGTTTTGTAAATGCGAATTCCTAGCTATATATGGTCTATAACCTATGGTTTTTTCAGTGAATTTTCAAGGTTTTGTAAATGCTAATTCCTAACTATATATGGTCTATAACCTATAGTTTTTTCAGTGAATTTTCAAGGTTTTGTAAATGCTAATTCCTAACTATATATGGTCTATAGCCTATGGTTTTTTCAGTGAATATATATATATACATACATATATAAACATATATCATCTGTATATCTATATAAATACAAACATAAATGCATGCATACATATACTTATATGCATACAGATGCATGTTATTTACATGAAAGTTGAAAAAACACTAATAAAAGCAAAGCTAAAAAGCCTCCTCATTACAAACAGAATGGCTTTAACTTAAACGAGGGCGAGATCTATTGCATTTTCAATGCTTGTTTACTTTGGTTCCATCAAGAAGGCATTCAGATGTGTCACACATTTGCCATAAATTCTGAATGTTAGCACTCTAGTTGCACATTAGATCACTGTAGTAAAGCTACTGCTCACCAGGGACGTCTGCTGCTGGTATTCAAAGTGCATGTTTCAGTCTGCATGTCAGAATTTTTTTAATGAAATAGAAGAGGATTTGAGAAGTCACTCAAAATGATCCCTAATTTTTCTTTCTGAAGCACTAATCATACTTTCTATGGCAAAATTAACCCCCTCATGTTGTTCCTTTTTAAATTGAGTGTTTTCAGACTTACCACTTCATTCCAATCAAGATGGCTTCTGGTGTGCCATACTTTTGTCATAAGTAAGACTGTTAGCGCTCTAGTTGTTCTTTAGAACACTCTGGGACATTCTGTCATTGGGCTATACTTGGGGTACATCTGGGTGATATTTGGGCTACATTTAGGCTCTTTTGTCTCTGGTGGCCATCTTGGGAGACTGTATGTCAGAATGTTTTAATGAAATAGAAAAGGATTTGAGAAGTCACTCAAAATGTGCACTAATTTTTCATTCTGCAGCACTAATCATAATTCATATGGCAAAATATACCCCCTCATTTTGTTCCTTTTTAAATTAAATGTTTTAAGAGTTACCACTTTATTCCAATCAAGATGACTTCAGGTGTGCCATACCTTTGTAATAAGTAGGACTGTTAGCGCTCTAGTTGTTCTTTAGAACACTCTGGGACATTCTGTCATTAGGCTATAGTTGGGCTACATCTGGGTGATATTTGGGCTACATGTGGGCTCTTTTGTCTCTGGTGGCCATTTTGGGAGACTGCATGTCAGAATTTTTTAATGAAATAGAAGAGGATTTGAAAAGTCACTCAAAATGTGCCCTAATTTTTCTTTCTGCAGCACTAATAATACCTTCTATTGCATAATATACCCCCTCATTTTGTTCCTTTTTAAATTAAATGTTTTAAGAGTTACCACTTTATTCCCATCACGATGGCTCCAGGTGTTCTATACCTTTGTAATAAGTAGGACTGTTAGCGCTCTAGTTGTTCTTTAGAACACTCTGGGACATTCTGTCATTGGGCTATACTTGGGCTACATCTGGGTGATATTTGGGCTACATTTGGGCTCTTTTGTCTCTGGTGGCCATTTTGGGAGACTGCATGTCAGAATGTTTTAATGAAATAGAAAAGGATTTGAGAAGTCACTCAAAATGTGCCCTAATTTTTCATTCTGCAGCACTAATCATACTTTCTATGGCAAAATATACCCCCTCATGTTGTTTCTTTTTAAATTAAATGTTTTAAGAGTTACCACTTTATTCCAATCAAGATGGCTTCAGGTGTGCCATACCTTTGTAATAAGTAGGACTGTTAGCGCTCTAGTTGTTCTTTAGAACACTCTGGGACATTCTGTCATTGGGCTATACTTGGGCTACACCTGGGTGATATTTGGGCTACATTTGGGCTCTTTTGTCTCTGGTGGCCATTTTGGGAGACTGCATGTCAGAATGTTTTAATGAAATAGAAAAGGATTTGAGAAGTCACTCAAAATGTGCCCTAATTTTTCATTCTGCAGCACTAATCATACTTTCTATGGCAAAATATACCCCCTCATGTTGTTTCTTTTTAAATTAAATGTTTTAAGAGTTACCACTTTATTCCAATCAAGATGGCTTCAGGTGTGCCATACCTTTGTAATAAGTAGGACTGTTAGCGCTCTAGTTGTTCTTTAGAACACTCTAGGAGGCTGCAGTAGAACACAAAGGAATCAACTGACAGTCTCTGTCCTTGTTGGATGTACATGTTTTACTGAGAATGTCAGACTTCATTTTCACATGACTGAGAAAGATAATGTGAATTTACAGAAAATATGCTTTCAGTTTAGCTTATAGATCCCCTTCCAAACCACTGTGGGAAAATCATGAGATATGCGTTTTCTTTCAAACAATATTCATGATATCACAGCAGAAGGTTTTTTCACATGGTAAAATCACCTTAGAACCCACCACAATTCCTAAAACGAGTATGGTACCATCAACAAATGATTTATAATGTAACTAAAGTCCTAAAACCCTCTATTAACTACAATGCTTTTTAATGAGGTGCTATCATGTATATTGGTCCCAAGATGGCTGCCAACACTTCTTGGATGAAGTGCTGACAGCCAATCAGATCAGATGTGTGGTTAGGCTCCGCCCAGATATATATCTTTTTTTGAACCTAAATTACTCAAAATCCACTGGAGCACATATATTGAGACCTAGCAAAGGCACATCGGGCTAACAGTCCCTACAATTTTGCCAAGTTTCGTGCAAATCCATTCAGCCGTTCGAGCTAAAAGTGAGGCCAACCGCCCTATGGAAATTAACATGGGAAAAACGCGTTTTGGGACCCCCCTTTTTTCTCGGCCCCCCCTTCGACGAAACCCCCCCAAATTATCAGGGGCTGCTCAGAAACAAAATGTGCCATTTTCCTGAAAATTTCAGCCGATTCCGTCCACAAACGCCAAAGTTATTAGACATAGAATTTTCAAAGATCCCATAGAGAAAAAATCCTAACTATATATACCTACTGGCGACCGCCAGTAGGTAATATATATCTATTATGTATATATCGAATCCGAATCCCCAAGAGCAGATACAAAGTAAAAAGCAGAAAGCTTTAAGATTTGTAAAAGGTGAAATATGGAGAAAAGGGAAGCAAAAAGACAGGAAATGTTAACAACAATGTTTGAAAAAGTCAATTTGGAAAAGGAGGTGGAAATGCAAAATGTGACAGGAAAACGGACACTAAAAGTAAATTACGGATGTGGGAAAAGCTAAGCAGGAAAGAAATTAACAAATCATGGGAATGGATTACCCTGAAAAAGTATTTGGAGGTGCGCGTACCTAGAGAGCTCAGGATTATGCCAATGTCCAGCCAGCAAGATGCCACAAATGTACTGTTACAAGATTGGGGTGAATACACTTTAAATTCATCACTGGGTTTAATAAATATTTTAGTGAAAACATATTGAAATTGCACTACAAAAGACAAAAGAACAACTGCAAGAGGTGGAAAAAGAATTACTATTATTAAAACTGAATGTACAAATGACGATGTTCAGAGATGAACTGGAAAGCCAGATTGAAAAACATGAAGATATGGTGAAACAGTGGAAATATATTAAATTTGTGCGGGATGCTATTGATTAAGCCGCAGGGTGCATATTTTCCGTTGCACATACATTTGATACCTTTAAACAACAAACAACACTAAGTAGCATTGCAAGTGCCTCCAGCAGTTTCTCTTCATTGTCATCCACAGATCTAAATGGAGGGGAAACGGAAACCCTGGTGGAGGGTGCAAAATTAACTTTTTCAGGAGACAATCGCCTGGTTTTACAACAAAGGTAGTGGGAGCAAAATCGGATGACACAACAGCAACAACGGGGAAGTGGAAGAGGATGCCAATGGCACCCAAAAAACTGCAACAAAGAGGTGCAAGCTGGTCATACGAAAAAATAGGAACAACAACTAGGCGTATAAGTCAGAGGAAGGATCATTAACAGATGAGCGGCAAGTAGTAAATCCGTCTAAACAGGAGATATGAGAAGAAATATTCCTACTAAAACTACTAAACGAGGCAAACATTTATGTCCATCGCAAAAATTGACCTGGTTCAAACAAGGATAGATCTGTACCTGTACATTAGGAAAATTAAACTTGCTAAATGTTTCCTACAAAATCAAAATGAAACGAAAACAGTGGAAACAATGGAAAACCAACTTTATCAGCAAAGGATTCTGAGGATTTCCTAACCTTGCTGAATTTGAATGCACAAGAGGGGGAGGATATTTCCCTACAAGGAGCATGCTACCAGTTAGGAGCTGGCCTAAGTGAAAAACTATCTAAACCAAAATGTTACCCTCAATTGGCACCAGGGAACAAAGTGGATTTATTCCTGGAGGCAATCATTCAGGATCTATACAAACTTAAAAGATCCAAGTACAGTGATAACTTCACGAAAGCAGAAAGAATAGCCCTGGAAAATCTATCAAGGGATGATCAAATTGAAATCAAAATATCGGAAAAGGGTGGAAACGTAGTGATTTGGGATCGTGCCGCATACACTATGGAGGCACACCGCCAATTGAGAGACACAAAATACTATGAAAGACTAAAAGTTAACCCGATAATGTTAATTAAGAGAGAAATCGATGAAAAGATCATGGAATGGACATTAAAAAATCTATCCTGTGATGGCCACAATATATTTCCTCCCGAAATTGCACAAAGACCCCAAGAAACCTCCGGGGCGACCTATTTTATCTGCAAAGGGCTCTTTGCTAGAACCTATAACGAATTATATTGACTATTTTTTATGCCATACGTAGTGAAACTCAGCTCATTCATTAAAGACACAAGTAATTTGGTCTGAATCTTACAAAATACACTTTTGCAGGAGACATATCATCTAATCACAATGGATGGTATAGCTCTCTATACAAATATAGACAATGCTTTGGGACTGAAAGCATGCCATTTTTTCCTGGAAGAGAGGAATATCCATTACAGCGACCACAATGGAATGCTATTCGAAATGATATATTTTTGCTTATCAAAAAACATCTTCCTATTTGGTGAAGAAGTATACTGCCAGAACAATGGGATGGCGATTGGATTTTCTTTTAGTCCCAGTTATGCCTGTTTGGTAATGAGGTGGTGGGAAAAAGAGGTGGTATGGAGCCCACGACACTTTGAAAGCTTAAATACGAGCACAACTAATATAAAATTCACCTATGAGATCAGCAACAAGAGGGTGGTATTCCTGGATGCAGAGATACATATTAAAGACAATCAAATCACACTCAATTGAAAAGCAACAGCGACAAATGCCACCTTACAAGCATCAAGCTTCCACCTATCATCGCTGATATCGAGCATTCCATATGGCTAATTTCTTCAAATTTGTAGGATCTGCAGTAGAGAGGAGAGGCAGAAAGACAGTGCCACCACAACTGAAATATTCAAATGCAGAAAATACAATACAAGCATTATAAAGAGATGTTGGAAGAGAGCCAATGAAAAATATAGGTAGGAATGCATCATATCCAAAAGCAAGGAGAAAAAATCTGATTCTGAGCCAATAAGACTAATTCGGGAATTCTCACAAGAATCAAAAGAGATAACTAATATCTTGAAAAAGAATTGGAAGATCTTACAGTTGAACAACATAAAAGGAAAATTGATGGGCAAACATCCAACCATCACCTACCGTAGAGCCAGAAATTTAAAAGATCGACAAGTACACAGACATTTTAAAGGGAAAAAGAAGCATGATTCTTGGCTGAAAACTAAAGGCTTTGTCAAATGCCATAACTGCAATGTGTGTCAGATCGCTAAACATACAACAGAAGTATGAATGGCAAATAATAAAGAATGGAAGGTCCGGGAACTAATAACTTGCAAAAGCCAATGTACAGTTTACCTGATTGAGCGTCCCTGCCCATTAAAATTAATTAATGGGGACTACATCAGCCATAAGCCTTAGAGGCGCTTGTATTGTAGGGCAGTAAATGACGCAACAGTGTTTAAACATAAAGAACAGGGTTTGTTCATGCCAGAACATGACAGTGATCGAGGTATTATGTAATACCGAAACGTGTTGGTTATTCGCCTTTATCCTGATTAAGTAACGAAGAAAATGACAAATTAAAAACTGCAAAAGCTCTGGGAGAGTGCAACCCATTCTTTCAGTGGTAAAGGATTGGATTGGAATGATATATATATATATATATATATATTCACTGAAAAAAACATAGGTTTTAGGGGTGTTATAGTTAGCAAGACATTTCACTCGTATAAAACCATTGAAATTCCCCTGTTATAGTTAGTTGTGCTAACTACAACTCGCGCGCCCGCAATCCACTGCAGATGATGCCACATATTATATCATTCATGACATGGTCAGTGACATCACTGATGACATCTCAAATGACATGTCTGATGACCTCTGTGATGACATCATCCAGTGAATGTGGTTTGCTTCGATATTTAAATAAGTATTATATGTATATATATAAATATATATATAGCAATCTGCCTTGAAGACTGAGTGCATCTATATGTGTCTGAATGGAGGATTTAGTAGCAATGTGATTGACTGCCTAAGTGACGAATTTAAAGTGTCTCACTAAATATAATGGCTAGTGATTAAACTGTGTGAATACCTGTATCACTCTATCTCTTGTTGTGTAAACTACTACATAAGTTGGTTACTAGCTATGTGAAAGTCTACATTAGTTATTAATTAGTTAAGTGAGTATTTGTATGGGATAGTGAATGAATGTGTGTGTGGTTGGGTGGGACATGTGTGACTGTCGAAAGACATGTAAATAGTTGATTTAGTAGGTATATGAGGTAAAGACTGTATGTGGAAACAGTTGTTTGGGTGAGTGAATCTCTTTATGGGTGTGGTGATGAGTAAATAGATTTAAACCAGACTATGGGGTCCCCGGGGCTGAGGGAGCCTCAGAGCACCCACAGCTAAAGTTTAAAAGCCTGAGAGCCCCCCCCCACCCATTTTATACAAGCCCAGTGGGAATGGCGGTCCCCAGGTCAGTGTAGGGGGGATTGGGCCCCCCTACGCTTTTTTTTTATTAATGCCCCTGGGATTTGCCTCCCCCCGGGGGCAAATTACCTTATTTACCGCCAAAGACCATGTTTTCTATCACTAGGATGCGCAGATCCTACACGCATCCTGTGATCTAAAAAAAAAAAATGTTGGCCCTGGGGTTCTTGTGGGACCCCCTGAGCAGGCCTAGGGGGTCAGGGTGTGTCTACTCTAACCCCTTTTTGCGTTTTGTGCCTTTCTTTTTATTTCTTTTGCCTCGGTTCTACCGAAACACAAGATGGCTGCTAACACTTCCTGGTTTGGAGTGTTGACAGACAGTTGGCAGCCAATTAGCATGCAGCTCGTGCTCCTAAAGCTACGCGCATGATCCTCAGAGGATACGCGTGCCCTACTTCATCCATAGATATATCTATGATTTTACTTTTTGATTTTCTCAGGAACTTCTGCACGGATTTACACCATTTAACAAAAAGCGTGATCTGTGAACCAAACTCTACCTTTTTTACCAAATTTGGTGTAATTCCGTTCAGCATTTCAGGATGTATCCGCAGCTAAAGGTCCCTGTGGAAAATTTCATGCGTAAAACACCCTTTGGAACCTCCCTTTTTTCCCAGCCTCCGCTTGATGAATCACCCTGAAACTTTCAGGATAGGCCCCATCTTCTTGGAGAATTTCACGAAGATTCGGCGACCGGCGGCAAAGTTATTCCAAATAGAATGTTGCGGATTTCCTATGGAAACGAGGTCCTAACTGTAACTACCTACTGGCGACAGCCAGTAGGTAATATATTTATATATATATGTATATTCACAATTGATACATAGATCATTTCGCAAATAGGCAAAATCACTAAGGTGAGAATGCCTTCAAAAGTCTTTTGGAAGTCCCAATTTCAACAAACTTTAAAACCACATTGACAACTCCCAGAGGCTGTTCAAATGAAGGATTCTTTATTACAACTTGACCTTTTAGACAACAATCAACAAGTATCTATTTCAACCAGCTTTCAAGCTACATCGTAATACACCAGAGTTCTTCACAAAATGTAACTTTATTGCAATATGAACTGGTTTTACAATAACCGGACTTTCATTGCCTTTGACCCGGAAGTGAAGACCGAGAGAATCTAACTTCAACACCGGCTTCTGACATACCCTCAAACAAATCAGTTGCAGAGCGGAAGCAACAACCGGAGTACGGTACTCAGACTAGGAGCATCCTCAACGCGTGAGAATTTATCAAGACGTTTATTTGAATAGAAGGTACTTGCTTTACACTGCGTACTTTTCTCAAAAAGGTTTGACTCTTCACGAGCACGTAATATAGCCAAAACAAAAACAACAGTTCTCGTTTTTCAGTTACAGTTCGCATTGATAGCGGCAACTCCGCTCACCACAGAGAACATGAAGCGCTCTTTCCCCAGTGACTGTTGAGTAATTTACATAAGTAAGTTCCCGGACTTATGCTATGCAAAGGCGCCATGGCGATAACAACTATGGAGTAGTAAGTTTTCTTAATATTTGTTTCTTTAATTTTTTTAACAGTACTGCAGACAAGTAAAGATGTAGGAGATCGTGGCAGTACCAAAAAGATTTTCAATTCTTCCAGTTTATTCAACAATAAGGAAATTATGAGGAAGAGGGTGCATTGTTATGAAAGGTGTGCGTCATGGAGATGATGATTGCTAAAACAGTGTTTAGGTTTTTTTGCTCTTTTTTTGGTTTTTGTCCTGAGGAGAACCCAGAAATAAGCGCATGGGTTTGAAACACGTCCACAGTTTAAACCTTTCAAACAAGTGTTACAGTTTAGAATTATACCAAGGTGGCTCACGTCAAAAAAGAATTGAGCATCATGTATAGAAATCTATTATGAGTCTTATTGGTTCACTGTTTGATTGCTAGCTCATGATCCAAGAAAAGTTCAGCAGGGCATTTATCTGTTCATTCATTTCTCTTTCATTATTTTTCTTTTTCTGTTTCTCAAATAATCAAAGAATTTGAGCTAGTTTACAACATTTTCTCTGTATGTAATTTCATTTATGTACATTCTAATGACTTTAGGTGTTGTCTGAGTTTTGAAAATGTTCTTTGTTCAGTGTCTTTATGGTGTACACTGTTGTTGACAAAAACTAATTTGTATTACTTTTGAAAATACGTTTTAAAAAATGCTGTGAAAGAATTCATTAACAATTAATCATTAATAAATAACAATAGGATTAAGAAATCCATTGTGGTCCTATCAAGTGTGTGGTGTGATCAGGAAGAAAGTGTGTGAAATACTATCGGTATTGGCATGTGTGTAGATTCACGATATTAAAAAGGCCTAGCCTTACTGACTATGGGCCTAACCCCTTCTAGTTGCTGGACCACAGCCATGGCATTGTGTATTTATGGCCACCTTTGTTTTCCTTGGGCTTCTCCTGCTTGGCACTGTGTCTGTAGTGCAAGGTTGGACAAACAATGTGCTATCTCTGAGGTTCTCAGTATTTTTAGTGGGTGACACTCGGTGGGTTGCACTTTGTGACCCGGGTGGCTTCCCTTGATGCCTCCCCTCCTTCATCTTGCAGGGAGAGGGTTGGAGTGCTACGCTTTCTTTCACTGCTCAGTTCCTCCAATTCTCCCTTCATCCTAGGGCCTTGGACTTCAGACTGGCTTATGGCAGGACATTTGTGGCAGGGCTGGCGGGGACTATCTGGTACTGTGGTGCTACGATGGCACAGAGTCAATGGAGTGCAAAAAAACAATGCCTGTGTGCCCTCTGGCAGTGCCTTTGTTGCGGGGCTAGGCTTCTCTTTCTGGGGTGTCAGATTGTGTATGGAGGCCTCTGTAGCTGTCCGCTACTGTCTGTCCTTTGCTGGATACCGTTGCCGGCTTTTAACACCCTTTTTCACCTGTCTGCCCTGGATGTCCATCATACACATACCCTTGACAGTGTCTCTGCTGTGGTGTGTTCCTGCAGACCTGCTTGGAGGTTGGTGGCAGCGGAGGGGCTGCATGAGCCCAACGCATAGATTAATTTAGATCCTGGGGGAGGCGGTCCCCGCGGCTGGGGGGCCCGTGAGCCCCACCGCATACATTAAAATAGAGACCCGGGGATGGCGGTCCCCGGGGCTGAGGGGGCCTCAGAGCACCCACAGCTAAAGTTTAAAAGCCCCGGGGGTGGCAGTCCCCAGGGCTGGGGGGGGCTGAGAGCCCCCCACCCATTTTGTACAATCCCGGGGGGATGGAGGTCCCCAGGTCAGTGTAGGGAGGATTGGGACCCCCCACGCTTTTTTTTATTAATGCCCCCGGGATTTGCCTCCCCCGGGGGGCAAATTACCTTATTTACCGCCGGAGACCGCGTTTTCTATTGCTAGGATGCGCAGATCCTACACACATCCCGTGATCTAAAAAAAATAAAAATAAATGTTGGCCCTGGGGTCCTTGTGGGACCCCCTGAGCAGGCCTAGGGGTTCAGGGTGTGTCTACCCTAACCCCTTTTTGCGTTTTGCGCCTTTCTTTTTTTTTCTTGTGCCTCGGTTCTACCGAAAAACACAAGATGGCTGCCAACATTTCCTGGTTTGGAGTGTTGACAGACAGTTGACAGCCAATTAGCATGCAGTTCGTGCTCCTAAAGCTACGCGCATGATCCTCGGAGGATACGCGTGCCCTACTTCATCCATAGATATATCTATGATTTTACTTTTTGATTTTCTCAAGAACTACTGAACGGATTTACACCATTTAACAAAAAGCGTGATCTGTGAACCAAACTGTACCTTTTTGCCAAATTTGGTGTAATTCCGTTCAGCAGTTCGGGCTGTAGCCGCAGCTAAAGGTCCCTATGGAAAATTGCATGGGAAAACACGCTTTGGGACCCCCCTTTTTTCTTGGCCCCGCTTGCTGAATCATCCTGAAACTTTCAGGATAGGCCTCATCTTCTTGGAGAATTTCACGAAGATTCGGCGACCGGCGGCAAAGTCATTCCAAATAGAATGTTGCGGATTTCTTATGGAAACTAGGTCTTAACAATAACTACCTACTGGCGACCGCCAGTAGGTAATGTATATATATATATATATGTATATATGTATTTTCACAATTGATACATAGATCATTTCGCAAATAGGCAAAATCACTAAGGTGAGAACGCCTTAAAAGTCTTTTGGAAGTCCCAATTTCAACAAACTTTAAAACCACATTGACAACTCCCAGAGGTTGTTCAAATGAAGGATTCTTTATTACAACTTGACCTTTTAGACAACAACCAACAAGTATCTATTTCAACCAGCTTTCAAGCTACATCGTAATACACCAGAGTTCTTCACAAAATGTAACTTTATTGCAATATGAACTGGTTTTACAAAAGTGAAGTGAAGACCGAGAGAATCTAACTTCAACACCGGCTTCTGACATACCCTCAAACAGGCTTGGAGGTTGGTGGCAGGTCTTCTCTTTTCTTTTTCCTCAGATACTGGGGTCTTTTCTGACAGGGACCGATGGAGGCCGTCAGGTGTTTTTATAGTGCAGCCCTTGCTTGTGTGGGACCACAGTGAGTGGTTAGACTGGGTGAGCTCTGTGGCTGCTGGTTGAAAACCTCAATGGTCTTCCTCTCATTTCTCCACGTAGTGTAGGTGCCAAATACCTTTCTGTCGTATTGTATTAGTTAGTGCCCGAGTGAGTTAATGTTCACAGTCTGTCTCATATATTACAAGTGGGGACTGCTGGCCTTTTTATGCTTCATGCCACCATTGACCAGAACTGGCTCTTTTGCCCCTCTCCTTTAGCATGTGTCTGTGGAGAGGTGATAGACTGGTGCAGTTCTTCTTCCCTCCAGCGGGGGCAGCATCAGTATCAGGACTCAGCCACTGGTGGGCCTGGTAGCTTCTTCTATCACCAGGACAGTGCTTGCAGTAAGACTACAGCTCTTTTCCAGTGCTGCAGCTTCTATCCAGGTCTGTCTCTTCAGGCTGCTGGTTTTGCAGGGGAGCGCTCAGGCAGTGATTCCCCAGCTGCGTAGCCTTACTTTGCCTTCCCTATGTGGTT
>NW_028241621.1:0-135000 GCF_964263255.1 Lissotriton vulgaris
AAGAGGAGGAGAGGAGAGGAGAGGAGAGAAGAGAAGAGAAGAGAAGAGAAGAGAAGAGAAGAGAAGAGAAGAGAAGAGAAGAGAAGGGAGGAGAGGAGAGGAGAGGAGAGGAGAGAGGAGAGGAGAGGAGAGGAGAGGAGAGGAGAGGAGAGGAGAGGAGAGGAGAGGAGAGGAGAGGAGAGGAGAGGAGAGGAGAAGGGAAGACACATTGAGAGAGAGAATGAAAGAGAGAGAGAAAGATAGTGAGTGACAGAGAGACAGAGAGAGTGAGAGAGGAGAAAGAAAGAGAGAGAGTGTGAGATAGAGAGAGAGAGTGAGAGAGAGATAGAGAGAGAGAGTCCAGAGAGAAAGCACAAGAGAGAAGGGAGAAGTGAAGGCAAACATTGAGAAAGAGAATGATTGTGACAGAGACAGACAGGCAGAGAGAGAGAGAGAGAAGAGAAAGAGAGAGAGACAGAGGACGAATTACAGAAGAAATATGAGAGATATGGAACAAAGAGAGAAATAACTATATTCAGAGAGACAGAAGGAACAAGACTGCAGAAAGGAAAGAGGTTGAGAGAGAAATGCACCCAGCGGGAGGAGGAGAGGGAAAGAATGAGAGATGGAGAGAGAGAGAAAAGGGGCAGAGAGAGACAGCGAGTGAAGGGAACGAAAGCGAGAGTGACAGACAACGAGAGAGAGAGAGCGTGAGAAAAGTGTGAGAGAATGAACTGGGTGAGAGAGTGAGAGAAAGAGAGGATGAGAGAGAGGGGGAGAGAGAAGTGAGACAGAGAGAGGGAGGGAGTGATAGGGAAAGAGAGAGAGAGAGATCGAGATAGAGAGGGAGTGTGAGGGAGAAGTGACGGCGGCTGCATCCTCTGTGGCCTTCAGATGCCAGACCAGGCTGGGGCAGGGCCTTGGGGGCCTCGGGGGCCAGTCTGGCTGCTCTCTTCAGGGCCCCTGGCCTCCCTCTCATCACAGACATCCGCAGACCCCCTCAGCTCCGCCAGCCTTTCAACCTCCGCCTCCCCCCACCATCACTATCTCCACCCAGACACCCCACGTCAGTCAGCGTCACTGCCCAATCAGGCGGCTCCGTGCTGGCGATGCTGGAGCGGGTCCCTCCCCCTGCCCTGCAGTTGAATAAAAAAAGAGATTGCAATGCAGCAGCGCCCCGGGAGGGGAGGGGCCTGAGTGCAGGTGCACCCCGCGTCATGAGGCCGGGACCCCCGTCACCAGGCGGGGCCCCGTCACCAGCCTCGGCCCCCGTCACCAGCCTGCCCCCCCCCCCTTACCAGGCGGGGCCCCGTCACCAGCCTGGGCCCCCGTCACCAGCCTGCCCCCCCCCCCCCCTCACCAGCCTGGGCCCCCGTCCCCAGGCCGGGACCCCCGTCACCAAGCGGTGCCCCACCAGGCTGCCCCCCCCCCCCCTCGCCAGGCTGGGCCCTCCCTTTACGCAATTTCGTTTACGCAATCCAGGGGCGCTGCGAGGCAAAGGCAGGTGGGCTCGGCGCTGGAATCCCTCCACCTTTCACCCTCTCCCCGTTATTTATTTTTATTTATTTAATGCGAATTTATGGAGCTCGAACTTTACCCGAAGGTGTCAGAGCGCTTTACATAAGAGCCAGTTGCAAAACATAAGGATTTAGGATGACATGCGTTGCAGAAAAGATACAAACAGAAAAAATGTAGTGATCCTTTGGCTAAAGGCACCGGCCCGGAGCAGGGGCGGGGGGCCCACACCTGCGGGCAGAGGGCAGCACATACCTGCAAGGAATGTGGGCGCATCCCCAGGGCGGGGGACCCAAGCCTGCAGGGAACCCCACACCTGCAGTGGAAGGGGGCGCACAGACAGGTGCAGGAGACCCACACACACCTGCAGGGGAAGGGGGCGCACAGACAGGTGCAGGAGACCTCCACAGACCTGCAGGGGAAGGGGGCGCACAGACAGGTGCAGGAGACCCACACACACCTGCAGGGGAAGGGGGCGCAAAGGCAGGTGCAGGAGACCCACACACACCTGCAGGGGAAGGGGGCGCACAGACAGGTGCAGGAGACCCACACACACCTGCAGGGGAAGGGGGCGCAAAGGCAGGTGCAGGAGACCCACACACACCTGCAGGGGAAGGGGGCGCACAGACAGGTGCAGGAGACCCACACACACCTGCAGGGGAAGGGGCGCACAGACAGGTGCAAGGAACCACCACACACACCTGCAGGGGAGGGCAGTGCCTTCCCTGCATAAGACCCACACCTCTAGGTGACAGGGGGCATAGCTACAGAGGCAGTGACCCACACTTGCAGGGTCAGGGAACCACACACACAGACAAGGGAAAGGGGGGCGCACTAACAGGCCCATGTGACCCACACACACTTTCAGGGGGCGCATCAACAGGCAGGGGAAGAGGGCGCACCAACAGGTGCAGGAAACCCACACACACCTGCAGGGGAAGGGGGCGCACAGACAGGTGCAGGAGACCCACACACACCTGCAGGGGAAGGGGGTGCACAGACAGGTGCAGGAGACCCACACACACCTGCAGTGGAAGGGGGCGCACAGACAGGTGCAGGAGACCCCCACAGACCTGCAGGGGAAGGGGGTGCACAGACAGGTGCAGGAGACCCACACACACCTGCAGGGGAAGGGGCGCACAGACAGGTGCAAGGAACCACCACACACACCTGCAGGGGAGGGCCGTGCCTTCCCTGCATAAGACCCACACCTCTAGGTGACAGGGGGCATAGCTACAGAGGCAGTGACCCACACTTGCAGGGGCAGGGAACCACACACACAGACAAGGGAAAGGGGGGCGCACTAACAGGCCCATGTGACCCACACACACTTTCAAGGGGCGCATCAACAGGCAGGGGAAGAGGGCGCACCAACAGGTGCAGGAAACCCACACTCACCTGCAGGGGAAGGGGGTGCACTGACAGGCACAGTAGACCAACACACACCTGCAGGGGAAGAGGGCTCACCAACAGGCTCATGTGACCCACACACACATTCAGGGGGTGCACCGACAGGTGCAGGAGACCCACACCCACCTAAAGGGGAAGGGGTGCACTGACAGGCACAGTAGACCCACACACACCTGCAAGTGGGTGGGGTGCACAGACAAGCACAGGATACCCACACACACCTGCAAAGGGGAAGGAGCGCAGCAACAGGTGACCCATACACACATGCAGGGGGAAGAGGCAGGAGACCCACATACCTGCAAGGGGAAATAAGTGCACTGACAGGCACAGGAGACCCACGGACACATGAAAGAAGGTGCACCGACAAGCGCAGGTGACCCACAGACACCTGCAGTGGATTAGGCCTGCACACACCTGCAATGGGGTGCACTGTTAGGTGCAGGAGACCCACACACACACGTAGAGGAAGGGGTGCACTGACAGGCGCAAGTGACCCACAAACACCTGCAGGGGAAGGGGGTGCACTAACAGGCACATGAGAACTACACACACCTGCAGGGTAAGGGGGTGTACAAACAGGCACATGAGAACTACGCACACCTGCACAGGATGGGGGAATCCCATACCTGCAAGAGGAAGGGGGTGCACCGACAGGGGCTGGAGTCCCACACACACCTGCAGGGGAATGGGCCCGCACACATCAGGAAGGGGGAGCACTTACAGATGCAGGAGACCCACACACACCTGCAGTGGAAGGGATGCATAGACATCTGCAGGTGACTCATACACACCTACAAGGTAACGGGGCACGCCGACAGGGGCAGGATACCCAAACATACATGCTGTGGATTGGGCCTGCACAGACCTGCAAGGGGGCGCAGGAGACCCGCACCCACCTGCAGGGGAAGGGGGTGCACCGACAGGGGCTGGGGTCCCACACACACCTGCAGGGGAATGGGCCCGCACACATCAGGAAGGGGGAGCACTTACAGATGCAGGAGACCCACACACACCTGCAGTGGAAGGGATGCATAGACATCTGCAGGTGACTCATACACACCTACAAGGTAACGGGGCACGCCGACAGGGGCAGGATACCCAAACATACACGCTGTGGATTGGGCCTGCAGAGACCTGCAAGGGGGCGCACTGAGCGGCGCAGGAGACCCGCACACACCTGCAGGGGAAGGGGGTGCACGGAAAGCTGACCCACACACACCTGCACGGGGAGGGGGTGCACGGACAGGCGCAGGAGACCCGCACACACCTGCAAGGGGAGGGGGTGCACGGACAGGCACAGGAGACCCCCACACGCCTGCAAGGGGACGGGGTGCACGGACAGGCACAGGAGACCCCCACACACCTGCAAGGGGAGGGGGTGCACGGACAGGCACAGGAGACCCCCACACGCCTGCAAGGGGAGGGGGTGCACGGACAGCTGACCCACACACACCTGCACGGGCGCACTGAAAGGCGCAGGAGACCCAAACACACACGTGGGAGAAGGGGGCATGCGTACAGGCACAGGAGGCAAACACTCGCCAGCACGGCGCAGGAGACCCCCACACACAGGCAGGGGAAGGGGCCAGCCCCTGCGAAGGATCCACCTCTCTGGAGCGGGGGGGGGGGGGGGCAGAGGGAGTGCCAGCCGAGGCAGGGACCCACGCCTCCAGGGGCCCCCCCTGTGCTGCGCGTCTCCCAGGGCGCAGCGGACTGTGAAGGTCCCTTGGCTGGGAGGGCACCGCAGGGGCTGCCCCTGATGGCTCACGCGGGGCACTGGAGCCCCGCACCAGCCCCGCACCAGCCCCGCACCATCCCTCCTCTGAAGTTAATGTGTAGTGTTAATGCCGGTTACAGAGCCCATGACCCCAGGGGCGCAGCACAGCGCCCGACCTCGGCAGCCAGAGCACAGAGGTCGGGGAAGGAGGAAAAAGCGCCAAGAAGAGGGTTGGAGACTTACAGCACATCTCAAGCGGGGAGAGAGTGGACCCGGGCCCGGAGAAGGAAGGGCCCCGGGAGAAACGGGATACAAGATGGAAGACGCTGCGACCCTTGCTGAAACGCACTCAACCCTGTGTGGAGTACAGCGCGCACCGCCTGTGGAGTACAGCGCACACCGCCTGTGGAGTACAGCGCACACCGCCTGTGGAGAACAGCGCGCACCGCCTGTGGAGTACAGCGCGCACCGCCTGTGGAGTACAGCGCACACCGCCTGTGGAGTACAGCGCGCACCGCCTGTGGAGAACAGCGCGCACCACCTGTGGAGTACAGCGCGCACCGCCTGTGGAGTACAGCGCACACCGCCTGTGGAGTACAGCGCGCACCGCCTGTGGAGTACAGCGCGCACAGCCTGTGAAGTACAGCGCGGACAGATGATTTCAGGACCTGCAATGTTCCACCGAGACGGGTACATTTATCTGAATCTGGCACCGATGCTTGGATCAAAGGGATATGGTCCTTTGTGCTGAACTTGTCTGAAGGGGGACGGGCGACGGACCTGTGGGCCCTGGTCTCCCTTGTGGCGGAGAAGAGACATTGGACCATTGATAGAGACTTACAAAATGGCCGGGAGTCCGCCTTGCGCACTCCCTATGCCAGCACTGACGGGAGAGAAGGTAAGCTCTCCGCAGGGGGATGGAGACCACTGGCTGGAGGAGGCTAGGGCGACAGGTACGAGCCTCCTAGGCAGCCTGGTGGACGAGAGGTGGGGCCCTGGAAATGGCGGACAAGGACCCGAGGGCTGGGGCCCATCGCTCAGGGGCGCAGGTGGGTTGCACCTCGCGTGGGCATCTCAACCTGGGGAGATGCGGACCAGAGGGACCCTTGGTGCTGGGGGAAAGAAGACTATCTGTACAGTTTTGAATAAAGAATAATGCAATTTGATAATGCAATTTGATAACATGCTTCATTAATAAGTATTGCTTTTAAATGTGTTTTTAATAATCATGTTCTGTCATGTTTATGAGTGTTGTCATTAAACATGGCCTTTTTACACCCACCCTTATCTCAAAGTCCTGATTAATTGGTGGGTTTGGGCGAGCGTGGAGCATGCTGGGGGATCCGGGTCCTATGTAGAGTACAGCACGCACCCCCTGTGGAGTACAGCGCGCACCGTCTGTGTAGTACAGCGTGCACCGCCTGTGGAGTATAGCACGCATTGCCTGTGGAGTACAGCGCACACAGCCTGTGTAGTACAGCGCATACAGCCTGTGGAGTACAGCGCGCACACAATGTAGAGTACAGCACGCACCGTCTGTGGAGTACAGCGCGCACCGCCTGTGGAGTAGAGCACGCACAGCCTGTGGAGTACCGCTTGCACCGCCTGTGCAGTACAGCGTGCACCACCTGTGGAGTACAGCGAACACCAGCTGTGGAGTACAGCGTGCATCACCTGTGGAGTACAGCGCGCACCACCTGTGGAGTACAGCGTGCATCACCTGTGGAGTACAGCGCGCAAAGCCTTTAGAGTACAGCGCGCACTGCCTGTGGAGTACAGCTCACACAGCCTGTGTAGTACAGCGCATACAGCCTGTGGAGTACAGCGCACACAATGTAGAGTACAGCACGCACCGCCTGTGGAGTACAGCGCGCACCGCCTGTGGAGTACAGCGCGCACCGCCTGTGGAGTACAGCGCGCACAGCCTGTGTAGTACAGCGCATACAGCCTGTGGAGTACAGCGCGCACACAATGTAGAGTACAGCACGCACCGCCTGTGGAGTACAGCGGGCACCGCCTGTGGAGTAGAGCGGGTACAGCCTGTGGAGTACAGCGTGTACCACCTGTGGAGTACACCGCGCACTACCTGTGGAGTACAGCGCGCATCACCTGTGGAGTACAGCGTGCAAAGCCTGTGGAGTAGGGCGCGCACCGCCTGTGGAGTACAGCGCGCATCACCTGTGTAGTACAGCGCACACAGACTGTGGAGTACAGCGCGCACAGCCTGTGGAGTACAGCGCGCACCACCTGTGGAGTACAGCGTGCATCACCTGTGGAGTAGAGCGCGCAAAGCCTGCGGAGTACAGCACACACAGCCTGTGGAGTACAGCGCGCACTGCCTGTGGAGTACGCCTGTGGAGTACAGCGCGCACCGCCTGTGGAGTACAGCGCGCACCACCTGTGGAGTACAGCGCGCATCACCTGTGGAGTACAGCATGCACCACCTGTGGAGTACACCGCGCACCACCTGTGGAGTACAGCGCGCATCACATGTGGAGTACAGCGCGCAAAGCCTGTGGAGTAGGGCGCGCACCGCCTGTGGAGTACAGCGCGCATCACCTGTGTAGTACAGCACGCACAGCCTGTGGAGTACAGCACGCACAGCCTGTGGAGTACAGCGTGCATCACCTGTGGAGTACAGCGCGCAAAGCCTGTGGAGTGCAGCACACACAGCCTGCGGAGTACAGCGCGCATCACTTGTGTAGTACAGCACGCACCACCATGCTCTTTTTGGTCCCATATGAGTGTCTGTAACTCTGTACCACATCCCTCGACCATCATCACTGACCGTCTGTACCTCTGTCCACAACCCTGGACCAGCAGCAGCCAGAGTCTGAATGTACCTCTGTACCTCAGCCCTTCATCGCCATCACTTCCGGTCGGTACCTCTGTACAGCGTCCCTGGGCATTGCATCGCCCACCACGTGACCCCAGGAAGGTATCCTTAATGTGGGTCCCACTCCATGTGCGCAGCGTGTCTATGGACGACATGCTGCGGCCTGCACATACCGCGCACCTGCTGCATCCACAGACCACCCATAGGAAAACCCGTTGCATCCACAGACCACAACCTGAGAGCATATACCACGCACCCGCTGCATCCACAGACCACATCCTGAGACCACATACCGTGCACCCGCTGCATCCACAGACCACAAACTGAGAACACATACCGCGCACCCTCTGCATCCAGAGACCACATCCTGAGACCCCATACCGCGCATCCTCTGCATCCACAGACCACATCCTGAGACCACATACGGCGCACCCTCTGCATTCACAGACCACATCCTGAGACCACATACTGCGCACCCTCTGTATCCACAGACCACATCCTTGGCCACATACTGCGCATCCTCTGCATCCACAGACCACATCCTGAGACCACATACTGCGCACCCTCTGCATCCACAGACCACATCCTTGGACCACATACCGAGCACCCTCTGTATCCACAGACCACTTTCTAAATGCACATACTGTGCATCCTCTGTATCCACAAATCACATCCTGAGACCACATACCGCGGACCCTCTGCATCCACAGACCACATCCCGAGACCACATACCACACATTCTCTGTATCCACAGACCACATCCTGAGACCACATACTGCACACCCTGCGCATCCACAGACCACATCCTTGGACCACATACCGCACATCCTCTGCATGCACAGACCACATCCTTGGACCACATACCAAGCACCCTCTGTATCCACAGAACACATCCTGAGACCACTTACTGTGCACCCTCTGTATCCACAGACCACATCCTGAGACAACCTACTGTGCACCCTCTGTATCCACAGACCACATCCTGACACCACTTACTGTGCACCCTCTGTATCCACAGACCACATCCTTAGACCACATACCGCGCACCCTCTGTATCCACAGACCACATCCTGAGACCACTTACTGTGCACCCTCTCTATCCACAGACCACATCCTTGGACCACATACTATGCACCCTCTGTATCCACAGACCACATCCTGAGACCACATACTGTGCACCCTCTTTATCCACAGACCACATCCTTAGACCACATACCGAGCACCCTCTGCATCCACAGACCACATCCTGAGACCACATACCGAGCACCCTCTGCATCCACAGACCACTTCCTGAGACCACATACTGAGCACCCTCTGCATCCATAGACCACATCCTGAGACCACATACCGCGCACCCTCTGCATCCAAAGACCACATCCTGAGACCACATACCGTGCACCCTCTGCATCCGCAGACCACATCCTGAGACCAAATACTGTGCACCCTCTGTATCCACTGATCACATCCTGTGACCACATACCACACACCCTCTGCATCCATAGACCACATCATGAGACCACATACTTTGCACCCTCTGTATCCACAGACCACATCCTGAGACCACATACTGTGCACCCTCTGCATCTGCAGACCACATCCTGAGACCACATACTGTGCACCCTCTGTATCTACAGACCACTTCCTCAGACCACTTACCGAGCACCCTCTGTATCCACAGACCACATCCTGAGACGACATACCGAGCACCCTCTGCATCCACAGACCACATCTTTGGACCACAAACTGTGCACCCTCTGCATCCACAGACCACATCCTGAGACCACATACTGTGCACCCTCTGTATCTACAGACCACTTCCTCAGACCACTTACCGAGCACCCTCTGTATCCACAGACCACATCCTGAGACGACATACCGAGCACCCTCTGCATCCACAGACCACATCTTTGGACCACATACTGTGCACTCTCTGCATCCACAGACCACATCCTGAGACCACTTACTGTGCACCCTCTGTATCTACAGACCACTTCCTCAGACCACTTACCGAGCACCCTCTGTACCCACAGACCACATCCTGAGACCACATACCGGGCACCCTCTGCATCCACAGACCACATCTTTGGACCACATACTGCGCACCCTCTGCATCCACAGACCACATCCTTGGACCACATACCACGCTCCCTCTACATCCACAGACCACTTCCTGAGACCACATACTGTGCACCATCTGTATCCACAGACCACATCCTGAGACCACATACTGTGCACCCTCTGTATCCACAGACCACATCCTGAGACCACATACTGTGCACCCTCTGTATCCACAGATCACATCCTGTGACCACATACCACACACCCTCTGCATCCATAGACCACATCATGAGACCACATACTTTGCACCCTCTGTATCCACAGACCACATCCTGAGACCACATACTGTGCACCCTCTGCATCCACAGACCACATCCTGCGACCACTTTCTGTGCACCCTCTGTATCCGCACACCACATCCTGAGACCACATACTGTGCACCCTCTGTATCTACAGACCACTTCCTCAGACCACTTACCGAGCACCCTCTGTATCCACAGACCACATCCTGAGAGGACATACCGAGCACCCTCTGCATCCACAGACCACATCTTTGGACCACATACTGGGCACCCCCTGCATCCACAGACCACATCCTGAGACCACATACTGTGCACCCTCTGTATCTACAGACCACTTCCTCAGACCATTTACCGAGCACCCTCTGTACCCACAGACCACATCCTGAGACCACATACCGGGCACCCTCTGCATCCACAGACCACATCTTTGGACCACATACTGCGCACCCTCTGCATCCACAGACCACTTCCTTGGACCACATACCACGCTCCCTCTGCATCCACAGACCACTTCCTGAGACCACATACTGTGCACCATCTGTATCCACAGACCACATCCTGAGACCACATACTGTGCACCCTCTGTATCCACAGAACCTTCCTCAGACCACATACCACGCACCCTCTGCATCCACAGACCACATCCTTGGACCACATACCACGCTCCCTCTGCATCCACTGACCACTTCCTGAGACCACATACTGAGCACCCTCTGTATCCACAGACCACATCTTGAGACCACATACTGTGCACCCTCTGTATCCACAGACAACATCCTGAGACCACATACCACGCTCCCTTTGCATCCACTGACCACTTCCTGAGACCACATACCGCGCACCCTCTGCATCCACAGACCACATCCTGAGACCACATACTGTGCACCCTCAGCATCTACAGGCTATATCCTGAGACCACATACTGTGCACCCTCTGCATCCACAGACCACATCCTGAGACCACATACTGTGCACCCCATGTATCCACAGACCACATACTGCGCACCCTCTGTATCCACAGACCACATCCTGAGACCACATACTGTGCAACCCCTGTATCCACAGACCACATCCTGAGACCACATACTGCGCACCCTCTGTATCCACAGACCACATCCTGAGACCACATACTGTGCACCCCATGTATCCACAGACCACATCCTTCGACCACATACCATGCATCTTCTGCATCCACAGACCACATCCTGAGACCACATACCATGCACCCTCTGCATCCACAGACCACATCCTTGGACCACATACCGCGCACCCTCTGCATCTACAGACCACATCCTGAGACCACATACGGCGCAACCTCTTTATCCACAGACCACATCCTTGGGCCACATACCACGCATCTTCTGTATCCACAGACCACATCCTGAGACCACATACTGCGCACCCTCTGCATCAACAGACCACATCCTTGGACCACATACCGCGCACCCTGTGCATCCACAGACCACATCCTGAGACCACATACCGTGCACCCTCTGCATCCACAGACCACATCCTGAGACCACATACCGCGCACCCTCTGTATCCAAAGACCACATACTTGGGCCGCATACCACACATCCTCTGTATCCACAGACCACATCCTGAGACCACATACTGCGCACCCTCTGCATCAACAGACCACATCCTTGGACCACATACCGCGCACCCTGTGCATCCACAGACCACATCCTGAGACCACATACCGTGCACCCTCTGCATCCACAGACCACATCCTGAGACCACATACTGTGCACCCTCTGTATCCACAGACCACATCCTTAGACCGCATACCACGCACCCTTTGCATCCACAGACCACATCCCGTGACCACATACTGTACACCCTCTGCATCCTCAGACCACATCCTTGGACCACATACCGTGCACCCACTGCATCCACAGACCACTTCCTTGGACCACACACCGAGCACCCTCTGCATTCAAAACCCACATACCGTGCACCCTCTGCATCCACAGACCACATCCTTGGACCACATACCTCGCACCCTCTGCATCCACAGACCAGTTCCTGAGACCACATACAGAGCACCCTCTGCATTAACAGACCACATCCTAAGACCACATAGTGTGCACCTTCTGTATCCACAGACCACATCCGGAGACCACATACTGTGCACCCTCTGGATCCACAGCCACATCCTGAGACCACATACCGCACACCCTCTGCATCCACAGACCACATCCTGTGACCACATACTGTGCACCCTCTGCATCCACAGACTACTCCCTAAAACTACATACTGTGCACCCTCTGTATCCACAGACCACATCCTGAGACCACATACTGTGCACCCTCTGTATCCACAGACCACATCCTTGGACCACATACTCCTCACTCTCTGTATCCACGACCACATCCATGGACCACATCCCGCGCACCCTCTGCATCCACAGACCACAACCTGAGACCACATACCACGCACCCTCTGCATCCACTGACTACATCCTGAGACCACATACTGTGCACCCTCTGTATCCACAGACCACATCCTGAGACCACATACCGCACACCCTCTGCATCCACAGATCACATCCTGTGACCACATACTGTGCACCCTCTGCATCCACAGACCACTTCTTAAAACCACATCCTGTGCACCCTCTGTATCCACAGACCACATCCTGAGACCACATACTGTGCACCCTCTGTATCCACAGACCACATCCTTGGACCACATACCGCGCACCCTCTGTATCCTCAGACCACATCCTTGGACCACATACTGCGCTCCCTCTGTATCCACAGACCACATCCTGAGACCACATACTGTGCAGCCTCTGTATCCGCAGACCACATCCTTGGACCACATACCGCGCACCCTCTGTATCCTCAGACCACATCCTTGGACCACATACTGCGCTCCCTCTGTATCCACAGACCACATCCTGAGACCACATACTGTGCAGCCTCTGTATCCGCAGACCACATCCTTGGACCACATACCGCGCACCCTCTGCATCCACAGACCACATCCTGAGACCACGCACCCTCTGCATCCACAGACCACATCCTGAGACCACATACCGAGCACCCTCTGCATCTACAGACCACATCCTGAGACCACATACCGAGCACCCTCTGCATCCACAGACCACATCCTGAGACCACATACCACGCACCATCTGCATCCACAGACCACTTTGTTAGACTACATACTGCGCACCCTCTGTATCCACAGACCACAACCTGAGACCACATACTGTACACCCTCTGTATCCACAGACCACATCCTGAGACCACATACCGCGCACCCTCTGCATCCACAGACCACTTCCTGAGACCACATACTGCGCACCCTCTGCATCCACAGACCACATACCACGCACCTTCTGCATCCACAGACCACTTTTTTAGACCACATACTGCGCACCCTCTTTATCCACAGACCACATCCTTGGGCCACATACCACGCACCCTCTGCATCTACAGACCACTTCCTGAGACCACATACCGCGCACCCTCTGCATCCACAGACCACATCTTGAGACTACGTATTGCAAACCCACTGCCCCGACACAGATGACATCGCCGGCCTGCTCCTCGCTCAGCCAGCACATGTGGAACGGAACCCATACCGCACATCTGTACCCAGATCACGACCTGCGACCACATACCACGCTTCTTGTTCACACACAGACGCATCCCTGGATCACACATCGCAAACCCTCGACACACCACACACAACGTCCTCGGACCACCTATCGCGATCACTCTGCATCCACAGACCTTAGCCTCGGACCACCTATCGCACACTCTCTGCATGCACAGACCATAGCCTCGTACCACCTATCGCACACTCTCTGCATCCACAGACCTTAGCCTCGGACCTCTTATCGCACACTCTCTGCATCCACAGACCTTAGCCTCGGATCACCTATCGCACACTCTGCATCCACAGACCATTACCTCGGACCACCTATCACACACCCTCGGCCCACCACATCCTCGCACCACCTATCACGAGCACCCTCTCCATCCACAGACCTCACGGCTGGACGACACCTCGCACACCCTTTGTATCCAAAGGCCACACACGCGCCTTCTCTGCACCCCGGCCCTCACACCCCAGGACCACGCATCTCGCGTCTTCAGACGCTCCAGACCGCGCTCCGGGACCCCTCCGCACACCCTCCGCATTGCCAGCCTGCATCATTCACCTCCCCGCATCGCCAGACCCATTGCCGTGTGTCTGCATCCCTGGCCGTGCATGCCCCCCCCCCCCCTGAAATCAGGGGAGCCCCTGGCCCCTTCTCTGCCCCCCAGGCTGTGTATTCTTGTTGCTTCTTACAACCTCCTCGGGAGCAGCAGACACCGACGCGCCTCCAGGAGTCACCTCCGAAGGGCGAAGGGACGCCGCAGCGACCTCGGCTCCGCGGCAGTCCGCAGCTCTATAGCCCCCCCCCCCCCCCAAGGTTCGAGCATGCAGTGACGGAGGTGGCACTCACCGGTCCATGGCAGGGCGCGGCCGGGGCGGTGGGCTCCGAGCGTCGGCAGGTGCCTGGGTACCACTGGAGGATGCTGCGGGATGACGGCCGGGCGCCTGGGTACCACTGCAGGATGCTGGCGGAGGACGGCCGGAGGATGCTGGCGGAGGACGGGCGCCCGGGTACCACTGGAAGATGCTGCGGGAGGACGGCCGGGGAGGGAGCGGGGAGCGGCTCGCGGGAGGACGGGGAGGGGGCGCGGAGATGCTCGCGGGCTACATGGCACATGGACGGAGGCGCTAGACCGCACTGTGCTCCGTCCGCAGGTCTGAGCATCCCGGGAGGGGGAGGAGGAGGGGGCTGGGGGGAGGAAGGAGGTGCGGGGATTTCGATGACAAACCCTTCCCAAAAGAAAAAAAAAATCCCAGAGTCCCCCTCCCCTGGGGCAGGCGCGAGCACCTGCTGTGGCGCCGTGGCACGGGGGTGCAGTCGGTGCTCGGCCGGGGATGCTGGGAAGGGGCGGCGGGGAGCCTTCCGGAAGGATGCAGGTCTGGAGGGATGCGGCGGCGAAAGAGCATCCCTCGCCCGCGAACCCCCCTCCGACGCAAGATGGTACCGTCCAAGCCTGATCAGTGGGGGCGCTGGTTTGTCATTGAGTCCTACCTGCAGAGGGGGGAAGGCAGAGCCCGGAAACACTGCGCTCACCCAAAACGGTCCATTCCAATCACCATCACGAGAACCACACCAGCCCACCCACAAATTAACGTCAACATCAACCACCTAACATGACAGCCTCCGCAGCCCAATACCCACCATCACCTTTATTATCAGCACTTCCACTCTCACCACTGTCACCAGCATCACAAGCACCTCTACACTACCAACCACTACCATCACCACCTTCGCTCTCACCAGCATCAGCATCACAGGCAACACCACCGTCATCACCACCATCACTCTCACCAACATCTGCATCACAGGCACCTCCATCACCACCATCACCACCATCACTCTCACCAACATCTGCATGACAGGCAACACCACCACCATCACCACCTTCACTCTCACCAACATCTGCATCACAGGCACCTCCATCACCACCATCACCACTATCACTCTCACCAACATCTGTATCACAGGCAACACCACCACCATCACCACCTTCCCTCTCACCAACATCTGCATCACAGGCAACACCACCATCATCACCACCATCACTCTCACCAACATCTGCATCACAGGCACCTCCATCACCACCATCACTCTCACCAACATCTGCATCACAGGCACCTCCATCACCACCATCACCACCATCACCACCATCACTCTCACCAACATCTGCATGACAGGCAACACCACCACCATTACCACCGTCACTCTCACCAACATCCGCATCACAGGCACCTCCACCACCATCACCACCTTCACTCTCACTAGCATCAGCATCACAGGCAACACCACCATTCCTACCTTCACCACCTTTACTCTCACCAACATCTGCATCACAGGCAACACCACCATCATCAAAACCATCACTCTCACCAACATCTGCATCACAGGCACCTCCATCACCACCATCACTCTCACCAACATCTGCATGACAGGCAACACCACCACCATCACCACCTTCACTCTCACTAACATCTGCATCACAGGCACCTCCATCACCACCATCACCACCATCACTCTCACCAACATCTGCATCACAGTCAACACCACCACCATCACCACCTTCACTCTCACCAACATCTGCATCACAGGCAACACCACCATCAT
The DNA here is from genome assembly GCF_964263255.1 of Lissotriton vulgaris. Lineage (NCBI taxonomy): Eukaryota > Metazoa > Chordata > Amphibia > Caudata > Salamandridae > Lissotriton > Lissotriton vulgaris. Next base: position 16,038 of record NW_028241621.1, read on the forward strand.
CACCACCATCACTCTCAACAACATCTGCATCACAGGCACCTCCATCACCACCATCACCACCATCACTCTCACCAACATCTGCATCACAGGCACCTCCATCACCACCATCACCACCTTCACTCTCACCAACATCCGCATCACAGGCACCTCCACCACCATCACCACCTTCACCCTCACTAGCATCAGCATCACAGGCAACACCACCATCCCCACCTCCACCACCTTTACTCTCACCAACATCCACATCCACTACCAGCATCAGCATCACAAGTACCATCACCATCACCTCCTTTACTCTCACAAACATCAGCATCACAGGCACCTCCATCACAACCATCGACACCTTCACCCTCACCAACATGAGCATCACATGCACTACCACCATCACCACCTTCACTCTAACCAACATCCGCATCACAGGCACATCCACCACCACCAGCACCACCTTCACTCTAACCAACATGTGCATCACATGCACCACCACCACCATCACTCTCACCAACATCAGCATCACAGGCACCTCCATCCCCACCATCACCACCTTCACTCTAACCAACATCCAAATCACAGGCACCTCCACCACCATCTCCCCCTTCACTCTCACCCACTTCTGCATCACATGCACCACCACCACCATCACTCTCACCAACATCCACATCACAGACACCTCCACCACCATCACCCCCTTAACTCTCACCAACATCTGCATCACATGCACCACCATCACTCTCACCAACATCAGCATAACAGGCACCTCCATCACCACCATCACCACCTTCACCCTCACCAGCATGAGCATCACATGCACAACCACCATCACCATCTTCACTCTCACCAACATCCGCATCACAGGCACATCCACCACCACTATCACCACCTTCACTCCCACCAGCATCAGCATCACAGGCAACACCACCATCACCACGTTCACCACCTTCACTCTCACCAACATCCACATCCACTATCAGCATGAGCATCACAGGTACCATCACCATCACCTCCTTCACTCTCACTATCATCCACATCACAGGCAACAACACCATCACCATCTTTACTCTCACCAACATCCGCATCAGAGGCCCATCCACTACCACCACCACCTCCTTCACACTCACCAGCATCAGCATCACATACACCACCAGAATCACCACCTCAACTCTCATCAACATCCATATCACAGGCAAATCCTCAACCACCATCACCACCTTCACATTCACTCTCACCAACATCAGCATCACATGCAGCACCACCATCACCATTTTTACTCTCACCAACATCAGCATCACATGCACCATCACCACCACCTCCTTCACTCTCATCAGCATCAGCATCAAATGCACCACCACCATCATCACCTCAACTCTCACCAACATCCACATCACAGGCACATCCATCAACACCATCACCAGTCTAACTCTGGTCGTAGTTTGCGTAGTAGAGCTACGCGTAGCTACGCGAAGTTCACTTCGCACTAAGCACGCTACGCATAGCTACATGAACTGCATAGTACGGTAGGGAAATGCTGTTCGCACTGATTACACAGTGCCTGATGCTTGTCCATACTGTGCAATCATTGCAAACGGCATCTTGCACAGTGCAAGCAGTCGTTTTCTTCCGCTCGAGTAGATTTGTACCCGAGCGGGAGCTTTCTCAATGCGAGCATACGCGACCACTCGCAATAAGAAAGCTGACCTTCCCGCATTGAGAATCTCGCCTGGAGGTTTATTTTCCCTGCTCGCGATCGGCAACTTGATGTTGCTGATCATGAACGAGGAAAAGACTCGCCTGGATGTTGATTTTGCTCGCTCGCGGTCGCCAACTTGATGTTGAGGTCCGCGAGCAAGCAAAAAATGCCAGCTACTCTACGGGTTTTTGCACTGTGCTACGTGCAATTTGTGTAGTAGCACAAACTACGCACGCTCCACGAGTGTAGCGTCGTACTACGCCCAGGGTTAATCACCACCTTGACTCTCACCAACATTAGCATCACATGCAGCACCACCATCACCACCTCCACTCTCACCAACATCCACATCACAGGCAACACCACCATCACCATCTTCACCCTCTGCAACATGAACATCACATGCACCATCACTACCATCACCACCTTTACTCTCACCAGCATCCTCATCACAGGCACATCCACCACAACCATCACCTACTTCACTCTCACCAGCATCAGCATCACTGGCACCATCACCATCACCTCCTTCACTCTCACTAACATCCACATCACAGACACCTCCACCACCATCACCCCCTTAACTCTCACCAACATCTGCATCACATGCACCACCATCACTCTCACCAACATCAGCATAACAGGCACCTCCATCACCACCATCACCACCTTCACCCTCACCAACATGAGCATCACATGCACAACCACCATCACCATCTTCACTCTCACCAACATCCGCATCACAGGCACATCCACCACCACTATCACCACCTTCACTCCCACCAGCATCAGCATCACAGGCAACACCACCATCACCACGTTCACCACCTTCACTCTCACCAACATCCACATCCACTATCAGCATGAGCATCACAGGTACCATCACCATCACCTCCTTCACTCGCACTATCATCCACATCACAGGCAACAACACCATCACCATCTTTACTCTCACCAACATCCGCATCAGAGGCCCATCCACTACCACCACCACCTCCTTCACACTCACCAGCATCAGCATCACATACACCACCAGAATCACCACCTCAACTCTCATCAACATCCATATCACAGGCAAATCCTCAACCACCATCACCACCTTCACATTCACTCTCACCGACATCAGCATCACATGCAGCACCACCATCACCATTTTTACTCTCACCAACATCAGCATCACATGCACCATCACCACCACCTCCTTCACTCTCATCAGCATCAGCATCAAATGCACCACCACCATCATCACCTCAACTCTCACCAACATCCACATCACAGGCACATCCATCAACACCATCACCAGTCTAACTCTGGTCGTAGTTTGCGTAGTAGAGCTACGCGTAGCTACGCGAAGTTCACTTCGCACTAAGCACGCTACGCATAGCTACATGAACTGCATAGTACGGTAGGGAAATGCTGTTCGCACTGATTACACAGTGCCTGATGCTTGTCCATACTGTGCAATCATTGCAAACGGCATCTTGCACAGTGCAAGCAGTCGTTTTCTTCCGCTTGAGTAGATTTGTACCCGAGCGGGAGCTTTCTCAATGCGAGCATACGCGACCACTCGCAATAAGAAAGCTGACCTTCCCGCATTGAGAATCTCGCCTGGAGGTTTATTTTCCCTGCTCGCGATCGGCAACTTGATGTTGCTGATCATGAACGAGGAAAAAGACTCGCCTGGATGTTGATTTTGCTCGCTCGCGGTCGCCAACTTGATGTTGAGGTCCGCGAGCAAGCAAAAAATGCCAGCTACTCTACGGGTTTTTGCACTGTGCTACGTGCAATTTGTGTAGTAGCACAAACTACGCACGCTCCACGAGTGTAGCGTCGTACTACGCCCAGGGTTAATCACCACCTTGACTCTCACCAACATTAGCATCACATGCAGCACCACCATCACCACCTCCACTCTCACCAACATCCACATCACAGGCAACACCACCATCACCATCTTCACCCTCTGCAACATGAACATCACATGCACCATCACTACCATCACCACCTTTACTCTCACCAGCATCCTCATCACAGGCACATCCACCACAACCATCACCTACTTCACTCTCACCAGCATCAGCATCACTGGCACCATCACCATCACCTCCTTCACTCTCACTAACATCCACATCACAGGCAACAACACCATCACCACCTTCACTCTCACCAACTTCAGCATCACATGCAGCACCACCTCCTTCACTCTCACCAGCGTCACATGCACCACCACAATCATCCCCACCTCAATTCTCACCAACATCCACATCATAGGCACATCCACCACCACCATCACCACCTTCACTCTCACCAACATCAACATCACATGAACCACCACCATCACCATCTCCACTCTCACCAACATCCACATCACAGGCAACACCACCATCACCACCTTCATTACCTTCACCACCTTCACCCTCACCAAAACGATCATCATATGCACCACCACTACCATCACCAACTTTACTCTCAACAACATCCACATCACAGGCACATTCACCATCACATACTTCACCTTCACCAGCATCAGCATCACATGAACCACCACCATCAACACCTAAACTCTCACCAGCATCCACATCACAGGCACATCCACCACCACCATTACCACCTTCACTCTCACCAGCATCAACATCACATGAACCACCACCATCACCATCTCCACTCTCACCAACATCCACATCACAGGCAACACCACCATCACCACCATCACCACCTTCACCCTCACCAACATGAGCATCGCATGCACCACCACTACCATCACCACCTTTACTCTCACCAACATCCTCATCACAGGCACATTCACCATCACCTACTTCACTTTCACCAGCATCAGCATCACAAGCACCATCACCACCATCACTCTCACTAACATCAGCATCACAGGCACCTCTACCATCACCATCACCTCCTTCACTCTCACTAACATCCACATCACAAGCGACACCGCCATCACCACCTTCACTCTCTCCAACACCAGCATCACATGCAGCACCACCATCACCTCCTTCACTGTCACCAAATCAGCATCACATGCACCATCACCATCACCAGCTTCACTCTCATCAGCATCAGTATCACAGGCACCTCCACCACCATCACCTCCTTCACTCTCACTAAATCAGCATCACACACACCATCACCATCATCACCTCAACTCTCACCAACATCCACATCACAGCCACATCCAACATCACCACCAGCATTCTAAATCTGGGTGTAGTTTGCATAGTAGCGCTACGCATAGCTACACAAAGTGAACTTCGCACTACGCATGCTAAGCGTAGCTACATGAACTGCGTAGTGCGGTAGTGGTGTCCATTTGTGGTATTATCACTGTATTACTGTGTGTTTTGAGTACAAAACTTTACAAATTGACTTTGGGAGAAGCCTGTCTGCTCGTGCCAAGCTACCCAGGAGGTGAGCAGTTGTTATCTAAAGCGTGTTTCACCCTTACCCTGACTAGAAGCAAGGGTCCTTATTTGGACAAAGGTACCTACCTCTGCCAACTAGTGACCCCCATTTCCATTTTCAAGCAATCACCACCTTCCCTCTCACCAACAATATTAGCATCACAGGCACCATCACCACCTCCGCACTCATCAACAACACCAGCATCACAGGCACCACCACCACGCACCACCACCATCACCACCTCCACTCCCACCAAAGTTATCAGCACCTCAAGCACTTCCCACAAGACCATCAGCATCACCACCTTCCCTCTCACCAACACCAGCATCACAGGCACATCTACTACCACCATCACGTACTTCACTCTCATCTGCATCAGCATCACAGGCAACACCACCATCACCACCTTCATCACCTTCACTCTCACCAACATCCACATCACAGGCACATCCACTACCACCGTCACGTAATTCACTCTTACCAACATCAGCATCATAGGCAACACCACCGTCACCACCTTCACCACCTTCACACTCACCAACATCCGCATCACAGGCACATCCACCATCACCTACTTCACTCTCACCAGCATCAGCATCACAGGCACCATCATCATCACCTTCTTTACTTTTGCTAACATCCACATCAAAGGCTACACCACCATCACCACCTCAACTCTCACCAACATCCACATCAGAGGCACATCCACCACCACCACCACCAGTCTAACCTTGGGCGTAGTTTGCATAGTAGCGCTACGCGTAGCTACGCAAAGTGCACTTCGCACTACGCATGCCATGCGTAGCTACATGAACTGTGTAGTGCGGTAGGGAAATGCTGTTCGCACTGATTGCACAGTGCCGGATGCTTTTCCGTACTGTGCCATCATTGCAAACAGCATCTTGCACAGTGCAAGCAGTCATTTCCACTTGAGTAGATTTGTACCATCAGCATCACATGCAGCACCACCATCACCACCTTTACTCTCACCAACATCCTCATCACAGGCACATCCACCACAACCATCACCAACTTCATTCTCACCAGCATCAGCATCACAGGCACCATCACCATCACCTCCTCCACTCTCACTAACATCCACATCACAGGCAACATCACCATCACCACCTTCACTTTCACCAACTTCATCATCACATGAACCATCACCATCACCACCTTCAATCTAACCAACATCAGCATCACATGCAGCACCACCTCCTTCACTCTCACCTGCATCACATGCAGCACCACCATCACCACCTCAACTTTCGCCAACATCCACATCACAGGCACATCCACCACCACCATCGCCACCTTCACTCTCACCAACATCAGCATCACATGCACCACCACCATCACCACCTCCAATCTCACCAACATCCACATCACAGGCAACACCACCATCACCACCTTCACCACCTTCACCCTCACCAACATGACCATCACATGCACCACCACTACCATCACCACCTTTACTCTCACCAAAATACTTATCACAGGCACATCCCCTACTTTACTCTCACCAGCATCAGCATCACAGGCACCATCACACTCACCTCCTTCACTCTCACTAACATTCACATGACAGGCAACACCACCATCTCCACCTTCACTCGCACCAACATCAGCATCACATGAACCATCTCCATCACCACCTTCACTCTCACCAGCATCACAAACACCACCACCTCCTCCACTCTCGCCAACATCAGCATCACATACACCACCACCATAACCACCTCCACTCTCACCAACATCCACATCACAGGCAACACTACCATCCCCACCTTCACCCTCACCAACATGAGCATCACATGCACTACCACTACCATCACCACCTTTACTCTCACCAACATCCTCATCACAGGCACATCCACCATCACCTACTGCACTCTCACCAGCATCAGCATCACAGGCACCATCACAATAACCTCCATCACTCTCACTAACATCCACATGACAGGCAACACCACCATCTCCTTCACTCTCATCAACATCACCATCACATACACCATCACCATCATCACCTAAACTCTCACCAGTATCCACATCACAGGCACATCCACCACCACCATCACCACCTTTACTCTCACCAACATCAGCATCTCATGAACCACCACCATCACCACCTTCACTCTCACCAGCATCAGTATTGCTGGCACCTCCACCACCATCACCCCCTTCACTCTCACCAGCATGAGTATCGCAGGCACCTCCACCGCCATCACCACCTTCACTCTCACCAACATCAACATCTCATGCACCATCACCATCACCACCTTCACTCTCACCAGCATCAGTATCACAGCACCTCCACCACCACCATCACCACCTTCACTCTCACCAGCATCAGTATCGCAGGCACCTCTACCACCACCATCACCATCACCACCTTCACTCTCACCAGCATCAGTATCGCAGGCACCTCCACGACCACCATCACCACATTCACTCTCACCAGCACCAGTATGGCAGGCACCTCCACCACCATCACCGCTTTCACTGTCACCAACATCAGCATCTCATGCACCACCATCACCACCTTCACTCTCACCAGCATCAGCATCTCATGCACCACCACCATCACCACCTTCACTCTCACCAGCATAAGCATCTCATGCACCACCACCATCACCACCTTCACTCTCACCAGCATCAGTATCACAGGCACCTCCACCACCACCATCACCACCTTCACTCTCACCAGCATCAGTATCACAGACACCTCCACTACCGCCATCACTATCACCACCTTCATTCTCACCAGCATCAGCATCGCAGGCACCTCCACCATGACCATCACCATCACCACCTTCACTATCACCAGCTTCAGTATTGCAGGCACCTCCACCACCACCACTTTCACTTTCACCAACAACATCATTATCACAGTCAACTCCACCATCACCACTTTCACTCTTATCAATGTCATCAGCATCGGGGGCACCTCCACCACCACCATCATCCCCTTTACTCTCACCAACATCAGCATCTCATGCGCCACCACCATCTTCACCTTCACTCTCACCAACGTCATCAGCACCTCAAGTACCTTCTCCACCACCACTGTTATCACCAGCACTTTCACTTTCACCACCTCCATCAGCATCTGAAGCACTTCTACCACAACCATTATCATCTCTCACTCTCATCAACATCAGCATCACACCCACCTCCACCATCACCACCTTCACTCTCACCAGCATCATCAGCAACACAAGCACCTCCACCACCACCGTGAACGTCACTCTCTACAACATCATTGCATTCATCATCCCCATCAACACCTTCACTCTCACCAATGTCATCAGCATCACAGGTACATCTACCAATACCATCATCTTCACTCTCACCAACGTCATCAGCACTGCACCCTCCTCTACTATCACCTGCTTCACATTCACCAACATTATCAGCACTGTAGGCAACTCCACCACCGCCATCACCACCTTCACTCTCACCAACAACACCTGCATCAGGTACACCTCTACCTTAACCACCTACCTTCACTCTCACCAACAACATCAGCACCATACACACCTCTACCACTAACACCATCACCACCTTCACTCTCACCAGAATCAGTATTGCAGGCACCTCCACCACCACCATCACTATCACCACCTTCATTCTCATAAGCATCAGTATCGCAGGCACCTCCACCACCACCATTACCTTCACCACCTTCACTCTCACCAGCATCAGTATCGCAGGCCCCTCCACCACCCACCATCACTATCACCACCTTCATTCTCAGCAGCATCAGTATTGCAATAGCCTCCACCACCACCATCATCACCTTCACTCTCACCAACATCAGCATCTCATGCACCACCACCATCATCACCTTCACTCTCACCAACTTCAGCATCTCATGCACCACCACCATCATCACCTTCACTCTGACCAACGTCATTAGCACCTCAAGTACCTCCTCCACCACCACCATTATCACCAGCACTTTCACTTTCACCCCCTCCATCAGCATCTCAAGCTCTTCTACCACAACCATTATCATCTCTCACTCTCATCAACATCAGCATCACACCCACCTCCACCATCACCACCTTCACTCTCACCAGTGTCATCAGCAGCACAAGCACCTCCGCCACCACCGTGAACGTCACTCTCTACAACATCATCGCATTCATCACCCCCATCAACACCTTCACTCTCACCAATGTCATCAGCATTACAGGTACATCTACCAATACCATCATCATCTTCACTCTCACCAACGTCATCTGCACTGTACCCTCCTCTACCATCACCCGCTTCACATTCACCAATGTTATCAGCACTGTAGGCAACTCCACCACCACCATCACCACCTTCACTCTCACCAACAACACCTGCATTACGTACACCTCTACCATAACCACCTTCACTATCACCAACATCATCAGTATTGCAAGCACCACCACCATCACTCTCACTAAAATAATCAGCTCCACAAGCACCTCCACCACCTTCACTACTTTCACTTTCACCAACAACATCATCAAAGCAGGCACCTCCATCACCCCAATTTACCATCTTCACTCTGACTAAAAATATCATAACAGCAAGAACCTTCACCATTACCGTCACCACCGTTTCTCATACCAACAACATCAGCATCACAGGCAGCTCCTCCACTCCCATCACCACCTCCACTCTTGCCAACAACAACAGAACTGCAATCACCACTCCATAACCGTCACCACATTCACTCTCACCAATGTCATCAGCACCACAGGTATCTCCACCACCCCCAAATACCAACTTCATTCTCACCAACGTTATCAACAGCATAAGCACCTCAACCATCGCCATCACCATCTTTAACTCTCACCAACGTCATCAGCACTGCAGGTGCATTTCCACCCCCAATTACCATCTTCAGTCTCAACACGGTTATCAAGAAGGATAGCACCTTCAATACCCCATCACCACCTTCACTCTCACTAACATCCGCATCGCAGGCACCACCACCACCTTCACTCTCACCACAGCACCACATGCACCACACGCTCCTCCACCACTACCACCATCACCAGCACCATCAGCATTGCAAGCGCCTCTACCATCACCACCCTCACTCTCACCACCAACATCAGCACTACAAACACCCCCAAAACCACCCTTACCACCTTTGCTATCACCAACACCATCAGCTTCATATGCACCACCAACATTATCACTTTCACTCTCACCAACATCATCTGCATCCTAGGCACCTCCACTGCCACCACCTTAACTCTCAACAACACCATCAGTGTTGCAGCCACTATCCCTAACACCACCTTCACTCACACCAATGTCATCAGCGTCACATGCGCATTCACCACCACCATCACTCTCACCCACATCATTAGCACCATAGGTATCTCCATCATCACTACCTTCACTGTCACCAACAACATCAGAATCACAGCCACCTCCACCACCATCACCACATTCACCAACAACATCAACTTCACTCTCACCAACATTATCAGCACCACATGTACCTCCACCACCCCACCCCTACCTTCACTATCACCAACATCATCAGACCGCATGCACCCCCATTCCCCCATCACCACCTTCACGCTCACCAGCATCATCAGCATCACCTCCACATCCACCACCCCACCCCTACCTTCACTGTTACCAACATCATCAGACCGCATGCACCTCCACCACCCCATCACCACCTTCACTCTCACTAGCATCATCAGAATGACATCCACCACCCCACCCCTACCTTCATTATCATCATCATCATAAGAACCTCTACCACACTCTTCGCCACCTTCACTCTCACTAACATTATCAGTATCATAAGCACCTCCCTCCACAACCACCATCACAACGCTCACTCTCACCAGCATCATTATCGCCTGCACCTACACCACCACCATCACAACCTTCACTCTCACCAATGTCATCAGCATCTCAGGCTACTCCACGATCACCCCCTTTACTCTCACCAATTTCATCAGCATCGCAGGTAAGTCCATAATCACTTCATTCACTCTCACCAACATTTTCAACATCACAGGCACCTCTAGCACATCCCTCACCACCTTCACTCTCACTAATGTTATCATTATCATAAGTACCTCCACCACCATCACTAATTTCACTGTCACCAAAATCATCAGCATAATGGCATCTCTTCCACTACCATCACCATCTTCACTCTCACCAGCTTCATTGGCATTGCATGCAACTCCACCATCACCACCTTCTCTCTCACCAACATCAGTATCGCAGGCACCTCCACCTCCACCATCACCACCTTCACTGTCAGCTCACCAACATCAGTACCACAAGCACCACCACCATCACCACCTTACCTTTCACCAATATCTTCAGTATCAAAGGCAACTCTATCATCATCACCTTCACTCTCACAAATGTCAGCAGCTTTGCAACCATTGCTACAACCACCATCACCTTCATTCTCATCAGTATTGTACGCACCTTTACCATCGCAATCAGCACATTTACTCTCCTCAACATCACCAGCATCACAAGCACTTTACATTGCCTTTACTGCCATGCCACGACAATCACTTATACCCACAAACAATACTTAACATTACTTTGATTTTCACCATCATGACAACCACCACATCACCACCACACCCACTAACATCAGATTCATTCTCATCACCATGATAAATGAAATCTCCACCTCCACACATTACCTTCTATACCACCACCATGGAAACCTCCACAACCCCTACTCTGCCACCACCACCTACTAGGTTCTATCTCACCACCATCATCAGCATCATTTACAAGCACCTCTACATCACCTTCACTCTCCCCACGATTACAAGACTCATAAGCATCTCCACATCACCTCACCACCATGGCCCACACTGATCACCTCACCCTCACCATCATGGTGCACATTGATCACCTCACCACCATGGTGCACCTTGATCCCCTCACCACCATGGTGCATATTGATCCCCTCACCACCATGGTGCACATTGATCACTTCATCGTCACCACCATGGTGCATATTGATCCCCTCACCACCATGGTGCACATTGATTCCCTCACCACCATGGTGCACATTGATCCCCTCACCACCATGGTGCACATTGATCACCTCACCCTCACCATCATGGTGCACATTGATCCCCTCACCACCATGGTGCACATTGATCACCTCACCCTCACCATCATGGTGCACATTGATCCCCTCACCACCATGGTGCACATTGATCCCCTCACCACCATGGCCCACACTGATCACCTCACCCTCACCACCATGGTGCACATTGATCCCCTCACCACCATGGTGCACATTGATCCCCTCACCACCATGGTGCACATTGATCACCTCACCCTCACCACCATGGTGCACATTGATCCCCTCACCACCATGGCCCACATTGATCACCTCACCCTCACCACCATGGTGCACATTGATCCCCTCACCACCATGGTGCACATTGATCCCCTCACCACCATGGTGCACATTGATCACCTCACCCTCACCACCATGGTGCACATTGATCCCCTCACCACCATGGCCCACATTGATCACCTCACCCTCACCACTGTGGTGCACATTGATCCCCTCACCACCATGGTGCACATTGATCCCCTCACCACCATGGCCCACATTGATCACCTCACCCTCACCACCATGGTGCACATTGATCCCCTCACCACCATGGTGCACATTGATCACCTCACCCTCACCACCATGGTGCACATTGATCCCCTCACCACCATGGCCCACATTGATCACCTCACCCTCACCACCATGGTGCGCATTGATTCCCTCACCACCATGGTGCACATTGATCGCCCTCACCACCATGGTGCACATTGATCACCTCACCCTCACCACCATGGTGCACATTGATCCCCTCACCACCATGGTGCACATTGATCACCTCACTCTCACCACCATGGTGCACATTGATCCCCTCACCACCATGGTGCACATTGATCCCCTTACCACCATGGTGCACATTGATCACCTCACCCTCACCACCATGGTGCACATTGATCCCCTCACCACGATGGTGCGCATTGATCACCTCACCCTCACCACCATGGTGCACATTGATCCCCTCACCACGATGGCCCACATTGATCACCTCACCCTCACCACCATGGTGCACATTGATCCCCTCACCACCATGGTGCACATTGATCCCCTCACCACCATGGTGCACATTGATCACCTCATCCTCACCACCATGGTGCACATTGATCCCCTGACCACCATGGTGCACATTGATCACCTCATCCTCACCACCATGGTGCACATTGATCCCCTCACCACCATGGTGCACATTGATCCCCTCACCACTATGGTGCACATTGATCCCTTCACCACCATGGTGCACAATGATCACCTCACCCTGACCACCATGGCCCACACTGCGTCCACTGAAACCTCCAGATTTTGCATTCACTCTCCCCACCGTGAGAGTGACCCCTCCCACACCAACATCACCTCATATGACATATATTCCACAAACATCTTCAACACCATGTTTACTATCACTTCTGTCATCAACATCACAAGTACCTCCACATCTCTTTCACTCACCCACATCACCAACCTTACACGCACCACTGCATCATTCTCGCTCTCTCTGCCGTGACAACCTCATGCCCAAAACCACCACCTCACATTACCTTAAATCTTACCACCTTCATCAGCATCACAAGCACTTCTAGCACCACCAGGCCCATATGACTTCACTCACACTTCTATCACCAGCCTTTCAAGCACTGTGTTGTCGCAGTCACTCACCACAATTAGTCACATCACAAAGACCGTTCTCATCAACTCCACACCAACTTCATTCTTACTACCATTACTAGCATCACAGCCATCACCCCAATGGCCTCCACTTCACTCTCTCCTATCACTCCAGAACCCAACCAACTCCATCACCAGCATCACCAACACACCTTCACCATCTCCATATTACCCTCACATCACCTGCATCATCTATATCACCACCTCATCCTCAGTACCGCTGACAACCATCACCAGATCACCTCCTCCACCAACCATCAACACCTCCATCACCGCATTCACCAGTGTGACACCCATCACCAATTAACACCACCTACATCAGTCACCAACATCATCATAATGGCTCCTCCACCACTACTGCATTGCATTTATCATTCCCACCATTAAATTCAGTCCCTCATTCACCGTCACCATCACTCATCATCATGATCTCCACCATCAAACCATTAATAACTCCATCACCAGCACTATCACTCATATATGATCACTGCAGCCACCACCATCACAATATCTGCATTGCCACCACCCCTATCATCAACACCACCACACCATCACAGCTACCTACATCAGCTTCACCTCTTTCACAATGTGTAACTCCATCACCAGTCCTGTCACTCATATATCATCATAGCAACCATCACATTACTCATTCCATTGTCACCTCCTTTCATCCCCCCAGAAACCTACATTCAAGCCTCTCCTTTCTGGCTACTCTGAAGAAAATGCGTAGAACTAAATGGGGCAGACGCTCCTTTTCCTTTAATGCAACTTATCTTTGGAATACTCTCCCCTCCACTCTGCGGAAGGAACCGAATCTGCTGGCCTTCCGTAAACTCTTGAAAACCCATCTCTTCAAGGCATCGCGCTAACATTGCTGTTCTTCTGCCTGCTCGCTCCACAAGTGCTGGGAGGCCTCAGGGTAGCTATGCGCTATACAAATATAAATTCATTCATTCATTCATTCACAATCACTCCATCACCCCTGCCACCACACCCAGCACCACACCCATCATGGCCACCCCCAACACCACTCTTTTGAACCTGCGTCTGAATTCCATCTGTGAGGCACTTTTGGTTCACGGTCAGCTGAGGGCTGGCAGTCAAAGGGCCTGGGTTTGGGTTTGGAGGGGACGTAGAATCCTCCAGTTTCTGAAGGGCAGAGGGAGAGTATTGTGGAGGATCTCAAGCCACTGAATTTTCTGGAGAATTCTACTCCGTGTTCAGAGTTTGCTCCAGAATGTGATGGGGTTTCCATTACAATAAACTGTTCACATTTTTCTCGTCTGACAATAGAGGGTCCCTAGGAAGCTGCTCTGGTGGGATGGTTGAGAAGAGGTGAAATCTGGTGATTGGTGCTAAAAAGTCTTACTTTGAAATAGTCCAGGGCATTGCCCTACATGGCTTTGTGAGCAGTAAGTAAAGTCTTAGAGTTTATTGGCTTTCAAATCAAATCAAATCAGGTGTTTGTTAAGCGTGACTACTCACCCGTAAGGGTCTCAAGGCGCTGGGGGTGGGGGCTTCGTAGGTTCCAGTCCATCAAGGAGGGGGTCTATCGAAGAGCCAGGTTTTGAGTTTTCTTGTGAAGATGGGCAGTGATCTTGTCTGTCTGAGGTGGAGCGGATGGGCGTTCCAGGATCTGGCTGTGTGGAAGGAGATGGAGCGGCCTCCCGATATGGTTTTTTTGGGGACCACGGCGTAGGAGAGCTGGGCTGATCGTAGGGTCCTTTGGGGTGCGTGGAATTTGAGTCCGCTGTTCAGGTATGCTGGTCCGTTGTCATGGAGGGCCTTGTGAGCATGGGTTAGCATCTTGAAGGTGACTCTAGCTTCGATAGGGAGCCAGCGGAGTGTGCACAGGTGCTGGGAGATGTGTCAGTGGCTTGGCAGGTTGAGGACCAGTCTTGCGGCTGCATTTTGGGATCACTGACAGAATTTCGACCTCAAAAATATCGACCTACAGAAATATCGAGTCAACAATATCGAAGGCAAGAATATCGACATCCTATCTACAACATGGTAAGTACAAAAATATCGAAAAAATAATATAGATGTAAAAAATATCGATGTCAAAAATATCGATTTTTTTTCTTTTAATATATAAATGTAAAATAAAGTATATAACACTAATAAATTAAATCTACATATTTAAAAGTATCTAATAATGTTTTAAATAAATAAATAATACATATATATTAATAATACATTAATGAAATATATACAGTAAATATATAATATATATGTACTGAACAATAAGTATTAATAATTATTTTACTAATTTATAAAATAATTAAATATATTCTAAATTACTAATACATTTACAAACATAAAAAAATAACATAAATAAAATGTAACTAATATACAAAATAAAATATACTTTTAATTTTTTTACAATTAATTATGTAAAACGTTGGATAGCGTAAGGGTAAAAATTACTATTCCCACTCCAGAGAGTACAACAGTAGGGAAAGCGTTGGATAGCGTACGGGTAAAAATTACTATTCCCACTCCAGAGAGTGCAACAGTAGGGAAAGCATTGGATAGCGTAGGGGTAAAAAATACTATTCCCACTCCAGAGAGTGTAACAGTAGGGAAAGCGTTGGATAGCGTAGAATTAAAATTACTATTCCCACTCCAGAGAGTGCAACAGTAGGGAAAGCGTTGGATAGCGTACGGGTAAAAATGACTATTCCCACTCCAGAGAGTGCAACAGTAGGGAAAGCGTTGGATAGCGTAGGGGTAAAAATTACTATTCCCACTCCAGAGAGTGCAACAGTAGGGAAAGCGTTGGACAGCGTACCGGTAAAAATTACTATTCCCACTCCAGAGAGTGCAACAGTAGGGAAAACGTTGGATAGCGTAGAAGTAAAAATTACTATTCACACTCCAGAGAGTGCAACAGTAGGGAAAGCGTTGGATAGCGTAGGAGTAAAAATTACTATTCCCACTCCAGAGAGTGCAACAGTAGGGAAAGCGTTGGATAGCGTACGGGTAAAAATTACTATTCCCACTCCAGAGAGTGCAACAGTAGGGAAAGCATTGGATAGCGTAGGGGTAAAAATTACTATTCCCACTCCAGAGAGTGCAACAGTAGGGAAAGCGTTGGATAGCGTAGGAGTAAAAATTACTATTCCCACTCCAGAGAGTGCAACAGTAGAGAAAGGGTTGGATAGCGTACGGTAAAAATTACTATTCCCACTCCAGAGAGTGCAACAGTAGGGAAAGCATTGGATAGCGTAGGGGTAAAAATTACTATTCCCACTCCAGAGAGTGCAACAGTAGGGAAAGCGTTGGATAGCGTTGGAGTAAAAATTACTATTCCCACTCCAGAGAGTGCAACAGTAGGGAAAGCGTTGGATAGCGTACGGGTAAAAATTACTATTCCCACCCCAGAGAGTGCAACAGTAGGGAAAGCATTGGATAGCGTAGGGGTAAAAATTACTATTCCCACTCCAGAGAGTGCAACAGTAGGGAAAGCGTTGGATAGCGTAGGAGTAAAAATTACTATTCCCACTCCAGAGAGTGCAACCGTAGAGAAAGGGTTGGATAGCGTAGGAGTAAAAATGACTATTCCCACTCCAGAGAGTGCAACAGTAGGGAAAGCGTTGGATAGCTTAGGGGTAAAAATTACTATTCCCACTCTAGAGAGTGCAACAGTAGGGAAAGCATTGGATAGCGTAGGGGTATAAATTACTATTCCCACTCCAGAGAGTGCAACAGTAGGGAAAGGGTTGGATAGCGTACGGTAAAAAATACTATTCCCACTCCAGAGAGTGCAACAGTAGGGAAAGCGTTGGATAGCGTAGGGGTATAAATTACTATTCCCACTCCAGAGAGTGCAACAGTAGGGAAAGCGTTGGATAGCGTATGGGTAAAAATTACTATTCCCACTCCAGAGAGTGCAACAGTAGGGAAAGCGTTGGATAGCGTAGGGGTAAAAATTACTATTCCCACTCCAGAGAGTGCAACAGTAGGGAAAGTGTTGGATAGCGTAGGGGTATAAATTACTATTCCCACTCCAGAGAGTGCTACAGTAGGGAAAGCGTTGGATAGCGTAGGGTTAAAAATTACTATTCCCACTCCAGAGAGTGCAACAGTAGGGAAAGCGTTGGATAGCGTAGGGGTAAAAATTACTATTCCCACTCCAAACAGTGCAACAGTAGGGAAAGCGTTGGATAGCGTAGGGGTATAAATTACTATTCCCACTCCAGAGAGTGCAACAGTAGGGAAAGCTTTGGATAGCGTACTGGTAAAAATTACTATTCCCACTCCAGAGAGTGCAACAGTAGGGAAAGCGTTGGATAGCGTAGGGGTAAAAATTACTATTCCCACTCCAGAGAGTGCAACAGTAGGGAAAGCGTTGGATAGCGTAGGAGTAAAAATTACTATTCCCACTTCAGAGAGTACAACAGTAGGGAAAGCGTTGGATAGCTTAGGGGTAAAAATTACTATTCCCACTCCAGAGAGTGCAACAGTAGGGAAAGCATTGGATAGCGTAGGGGTATAAATTACTATTCCCACTCCAGAGAGTGCAACAGTAGGGAAAGGGTTGGATAGCGTACGGTAAAAATTACTATTCCCACTCTAGAGAGTGCAACAGTAGGGAAAGCGTTGGATAGCGTAGGGGTATAAATTACTATTCCCACTCCAGAGAGTGCAACAGTAGGGAAAGCGTTGGATAGCGTACGGGTAAAAATTACTATTCCCACTCCAGAGAGTGCAACAGTAGGGAAAGAGTTGGATAGCGTAGGGGTAAAAATTACTATTCCCACTCCAGAGAGTGCAACAGTAGGGAAAGTGTTGGATAGCGTAGGGGTATAAATTACTATTCCCAATCCAGAGAGTGCTACAGTAGGGAAAGCGTTGGATAGCGTAGGGTTAAAAATTACTATTCCCACTCCAGAGAGTGCAACAGTAGGGAAAGCGTTGGATAGCGTAGGGGTAAAAATTACTATTCCCACTCCAGAGAGTGCAACAGTAGGGAAAGTGTTGGATAGCGTACGGGTAAAAATTACTATTCCCACTCCAGAGAGTGCAACAGTAGGGAAAGCGTTGGATAGCGTAGGGGTAAAAATTACTATTCCCACTCCAGAGAGTGCAACAATAGGGAAAACGTTGGATAGCGTAGGGGTAAAAAATACTATTCCAACTCCAGAGAGTGCTACAGTAGGGAAAGTGTTGGATAGCATAAGGGTTAAAATAACATACTTATAAATAAACGATTTTTCTAATTATAAAAAAATAAACAAATAAATAAATATAACCTATATACAATACCTATACATAAATATAAAATACATGCTTAGCTAAATATATTTAACCTACAAAAATTTTAAATTAATACCATTTAATAATATTTAATTGCCAATTAATAATTAATATACAAATATATTATTAACAATACAATTAGTTTTAATACATTATTAGTTATTTAAATTTACATTACTTCCAGTTCCCACCATATTTCCCTAAAAAAACACTACCCACAACATAACACATTTATCCATTTCTGAATTAAAGAAAAATAATTAGCAAATTATTCAAATAATTAACTATTAATTAAAATGAATTACCAATTAATTAAATTTATTTTATAATTCCTACTAATTATTAACTAATTAACCATAATTAAATTACTTCCCACCGTATTCCCCTATAAACACACATCCCGCTACAGAACATATATATCAATTATTCAATTAATGTAATTTTTTTCAAATTAATTAATAATAATTAGCAATTAATTATAATTAATTAATTAATCCTACTATTTATTAATCTACTTACCATAATTAAATTACTTCCCACCCTATTCCCCTATAAACCCACAACCCGCTACAGAACATATATATCAATTAATAAATTAATTAAAACTATTTTCCAATTATTGACAATTAATTACCAATTAATTATAATTTATTAATAAATCCTACTAATTAATAATCAATTTACCATAATTAAATTACTTCCCACCCTATTCCCCTATAAACCCACAACCCGCTCCAGTACTAAAATATACAATTTTTTTATAAATTAATTTATTATTATATAAAATTAATACACATTTAATAGTAATTATTTCAAATACTTAAGTTAAACATATAACACATACATAATAAAAAACTATATAATAATACTAATATCGATATTAGTGTCATCGAAATTAGTAACATCGATATATATGCTATCAATATTACTAACTTCGATATTACTTACATCGATATTAAGAATTTCGATATTACTTACCTTAGGGTCGATATTCTGTCCAACGATATTCTTGCCTTCGATATTATACTCCATCGATATTTCAGACTCGATATTATGGTAGGTCGATATTTCCAACTCGATATTTTGTCTGTGTACCTGCATTTTGGATGTTCTGTAGCTTGCGGGTGAGGTTTGTGTTTATTCTGGCATAGAGTGCGTTGCCGTTGTCGAGCCTGCTGGTGACCAGGGCGTGAATGACGGTCTTTCTGTGTTCAAGGGAAATCCATTTGAAGGTCTTACATAGAAGGCAGAGGGTGTGGAAGCATAAGTACGAGACGGAGTTGATCAGGCAGTCCATTTTGAGCTCTGAGTCTAGGATGATTCCTAGGTTACGTGCGTGGTCCGTGGGGGTGGGTGAGCTTCCGTGGGCGGGGGGCCACCAGGTGTCGTTGCAGGCGTCAGGGTTCATGATGAGTACTTCCATTTTGTTTGTGTTTAGTTGTAGGCAGCTGTTTTTCATCCATTTGGCAACAGCTTCCATGCCTTCTCGAAGGTTGTGTCTGGCGGTGTTGGGTTCATTGGATAGGGATAGGTAAGTTGGGTGTCGTCGGAATATGACACAATATTGAGTCCATAGGTTCTGACGATGGGAGAGAGCGGAGCCATGTAGACGTTGAAGAGTATAGTGTTATGGGAGGACCCCTGGGGTACTTCGCAGGTGGTAGGTGTATGGTCTGAGAGGAAAGAGGCGAGTCTGACCCACTGCGTTCTGCCGGAGAGGAAGGAGCAGATCCAGTTGAGGGCCTTATCTTGGATCCCTGTGTCATGGAGTCTGCGTATTAGGGTGCGGTGAGAGACTGTGTTGAACGCTGCTGGGAGGTCGAGGAGGATGAGGGCTTCTGTTTCTCCTTTGTCCAGTAAGGTACGGACGTCGTCTGTTGTGGCAAGGAGGGCAGTTTCCGTACGGTGGTTTTTTCTGAAGCCGGATTGGGGGGAGTCGAGGATGTTGTGCTCTTCGATGAATGTGGCGAGTTGGCTGTTGATGGCTTTCTCAATTACTTTCGCTGGGAATGAGAGCAGGGAGATGGGTCTGTAGTTTTTTTGGTCAGTGGGGTTTCTTCAGGAGGGGGTTGATCTCAGCATGTTTCCATTCGTCAGGGAATGAGGTTGTTGCCAGGGAGCAGTTGATGATGTGGCAGAGAATGGGTGCAATGGTGTTGGCGGCTCTGATTGAAAATGTGGTTGGGGCAGGGATCTGTGGGGGCCCGGAGTGGATTGACTTCATCGTCTTAAGTGTGTCTTCATTGGTGAGGGCTGTCCATTTGTCGATCGCTGGCTTCAGGGTGTCGGGGTTGTTGGTGAGGGTTCAGTGTGTTGGTTGTCTTAGTTGAAGTTGTCGTAGATGCTCTTGATTTTGTGGTGGAAAAAGGTGCTGAATTTGTCGCAGAGGTCTTGTGAGGGAGGGATGTTGGTGGACTCGCTGGTGGGTTGGGCGAACTCCTTGATGATGTTGGAAAAGCTCTTTGCTGTTGTGTGCATGAGTGGAGATTTTGTCTTCAATCGCTTTGTTCCTCGATTTTCTCATGAGTTGGTGGTGGGCGTTGGAGGTGGCTCTGAAGTTGTTGCTGGCTTCTGTGGATTTGGTGTTCCTCCAGGCCTTTTCGAGGCGGCGGCAAGTGTGTCTGGACTCTCGAAGTTTGGTAGTGAACCATCTAGTTTTCTTGGCCTGGGTGTTGTTGTTTTTCTTGAGGGGGGCTATGGTGTTGGCGCTGTCGGAGATCCATCTGTGCAGGGTTCTGGCTGCGGTGTTTGCGTCCCCGTTTTCTGCGATGGTTAGGGTGGAGTTGCTGAGTGATGAGGTTAGCTGGTCGTCTGTGATTCTGGTCCAGTCCCTCGTAGGAGCAGGTGCTGGTGTCTGTGGATGGTGGGTGTTCTAAAGGTGAAGTGGACTCATCAATGGTCAGTCCATGGGAGTTCGTGGTGTGGCTGAAGGTGATAGAGTTTCCTGTTGTGAAGAGGGGGTCGAGGGTGTGTCCTGCTGAGTGCGTGGGTTTGGTCACGATCTGTCGGAGCCCAATGTTGTGGAGGTTGTCCCGGAGGGATCACTGACTAAATATCGAGGGAAAAAATATAGACTACCCAAAATATAGATTCCAAAATATCGACAGACAAAATATCGAATTCCTATCTACAAACAGGTAAGTACCAAAATATCGACCCCAAAATATAGTTTTTATATATATATATACATTATAAAAATATCGAATTTCTTAAAATTAATGTAAAATTAAAAAAATATTAAAAATAAATAGCTAAAATATACTTAAAAATACTTATATTACCTTAAAATTATTATATAACTAATTTAGCTTATACAAAATAATACAATCATATCTGTTAAAACATATATATATATATATTAACATAATATTAATAAAAAATACACAATATTATTACCGTAGGATAGCGGAGGTGTAAAAATTACTACTCCCACTCCTGGAAGTGCAACAGTAGGGAAAGAGTTGGATAGCGTAGGGGTAAAAATTACTATTCCCACTCCAAAGAAGGCAACAGTAGGGAAAGCGTTGAATAACGTAGGGGTAAAAATTACTATTCCCACTCCAGAGAGAGCAACAGTAGGGAAAGCGTTGGATAGCGCAGGGGTAAAAATTACTATTCCCACAGCAGAGAATGCAACAGTACGGAAAGCGTTGGATAGCACAGGGGTAAAAATTACTATTCCCACTCCAGAGAGTGCAACAGTAGGGAAAACGTTGGATAGCGTAGGGGTAAAAATTACTATTCCAACTCCAGAGAGTGTAAATGTAAATGTAAATGTACAGGAATTTATTTAGCGCAAATCACCGAGCGGTTTCTAAGCGCTTGCTTAGGGAACCCGTCCTGGTATTCCCCTGTGAGATAACCCCGGCAGGGTATCCGCAAGGTGAAAGCCAGGCACCCCGCCGCGAGGGGCCGTTGTGGAGATTAAGCAAGCTATTGCCCAGAGTCGCAGAGTGTGAACCCGTGAATCGAGTAGGCACCGGAGCGAGAATTGTCGAGTCCATGGACATTTTTAGTGCAACAGTAGGGAAAGCGTTGGATAGCGTAGGGGTAAAAATTACTATTCCCACTCCAGAGAGTGCAACAGTAGGGAAAGCGTTGGATAGCGCAGGGGTAAAAATTACTATTCCCACTCCAGAGAGTGCAACAGTAGGGAAAACGTTGGATAGCGTAGAAGTAAAAATTACTATTCACACTCCAGAGAGTGCAACAGTAGGGAAAGCGTTGGAAAGCGTATGGGTAAAAATTACTATTCCCACTTCAGAGAGTGCAACAGTAGGGAAAGCGTTGGATAGCGTAGGGGTAAAAATTACTATTCCCACTCCAGAGAGTGCAACATTAGGGAAAGTGTTGGATAGCGTAGGGGTAAAAATTACTATTCCCACTCCAGAAAGTGCAACAGTAGGGAAAGATTTGGATAGCGTAGGGGTAAAAATTACTATTCCCACTCCAGAGAGTGCAACAGTAGGGAAAGCGTTGGATAACGTAGGGGTAAAAATTACTATTCCCACTCCAGAGAGTGCAACAGTAGGGAAAGCGTTGGATAGCGTAGGGGTAAAAATTACTATTCCTACTCCAGAGAGTGCAACAGTAGGGAAAGCATTGGATAGCGTAGGGGTAAAAATTACTATTCCCACGCGAGAGAGTGCAACAGTAGAGAAAGCGTTGGATAGCGTAGGGGTAAAATTTACTATTCCCACTCCAGAGAGTGCAACAGTAGGGAAAGCGTTGGATAGCGTAGGGGTAAAAATTACTATTCCCACTCCAAAGAGTGCAACAGTAGGGAAAGCGTTGGATAGCATAGGGGTAAATTTACTATTCCCACTCTAGTGAAAATAAATTAATATAATTCACATAATTATCAATTAATCAATTAATAAAAATTAATTATCAATTAAGAATGAATTAATTATCAATTAAGAATGAATTAATTATCAATTAAAAAGTAATTAAAAATTTGTTCTAAATAAATACCAATAAATAATTAACATATTTAATTAATTATAATTAAATTCCTTCCCACCCTATTCCCCTATAAACCTACAACCCGCTACAGAAAATAAATTAATATTATTCACATAATTATCAATTAATCAATTAATAAAAATAATCATTTAAGAATTAATTAATTACCAATTAAAAAATAATTAACAATTTAATCAAAATAAATACCAATTAATTAATTAACATATTAAATTAATTTTAATTAAATTACTTCCCACCCTAGTCCCCTATAAACCCACAAGCCGCTACAGAAAATAAATTAATTTAATTCACATAATTATCAATTAATCAATTAATAAAAAATAATTATCAATTAAGAATTAATTAATTACCCATTAAAATTAATTAACAATTTATTCTAAATAAATACCAATTAATTAATTAACATATTTAATTAATTATAATTAAATTACTTCCCACCGTATTCCCCTATAAATCCACAACCCGCTACAGAATTAAATGATACAATAATTAAATAACATAAAATTAATTACTTAAAATAAATTACAAATATATATATATACTTTTCACACATATACTAACATAAAAAACACTTTAAAAAATTCGATATTATTAAAAATTCGATATTTTTTATAAACAATATTATGTACTTCGATATTTTGGCTGTCTATATTTTTAAAATCAATATTACATTACTTACCTTCAAAACGATATTTTTGATGTCTATATTCTGTCCATTCGATATTTTGTCCATTCTATATTTTGGACTCGATATTTTGGTTTGTCTATATTTTGGAATCAATATTTAGCCCATTTACCGTCCCGGAGGGATGTGGTGCTGGGGTCCAGTTGGTTGACCAGGTAGAAGTTGTGGGCTCCCTGTAGGGTGCAGTTGGTGGATGCGATGGCATACGGGGAAATGATGTCCGTGATGGAGTTGGTGAAAAGTCAGCTGGGTCCAGGGGGTCGGTAGATGAGGGTTCCACGGAGGGTGGAGGTAGGGCTGGCCAGTTTCTTGAAGTGAAGGTGTTCCTTCAGGTCTGTGGGCTTGTCGGGGAGTGTGATCAGGCAGAGGGTGGATTTGTGGACGATGGTGATTCCTCCTACCAGGTGGGTGGGGAAGTCCTTCCTGGAGATCTTGTATCCTTAGGGAATGGTGATAGTGCTGTCCGGTCCCAAGGTGGTTTTGGTCCAGGTTTCGGTAAAGAATGCTACATCCGGGGTAATGCTGTCAAGGAGGTCCCAGATTTCGGTGGCATGTTTGTGGAGGGATCGGACATTGAGAAGGATGCATTGCAGGGTCTTCTGTTCGGTTGTGTTCTTGCGGGCAGATTGTGCTGGGTCAGTGGTCTTGGCGGTGCTGCAGGTGTGCCGCCAGCGGTGACAGCTGAAGTGTCCGTTGGTGTCACCTGGTGATGCTAGCTTGCAGTTGTTGTCGCGGCCTGGGTTGAGAGTGTGGAGTGCCCCTGGGTCGTAGCGTTGGCGGTGCAAAGATCCAGGGTTTCTAGCACTGGTCGCAGTCGGGTCGCGGACGGGCGCAGATGGGCTTGCCTTTGGCGCCCCTGCGGCGCAGCAGTGCCGCCATTAAGTAGGAGTCGTGGAGGACTGGACAGCTGGGAGGCGGGAGCGGGGAGGGGAGCTGGATTGGGCCGGTCGCACTGGTCGTGCTGGTGGGGAGAGGCTGCAGGGGCAGCAGCGGCAGGGAAAAGCGGGCTAAAAAAAGGAAAAGGGGAAAAGGCAAAAAGAGAGAGTAAAGTGCAAATAAAGCAGCAAACATGCAAGAAAGAGTGGAGGAAAGACAAAAGACACAGGAGAGTGAAAGGGGGAGATTGAGATGAGGGTAAAAAACAAGTGAAAATGGAGGAAAGAGACAGGAGAGTGAAGGGGGGGGCTTGATATAAGGGGAAAACAACAGAAAATGGAGGTTAAGACCCAGAAGGACAATGAAGGGGGAGATAGAAGTGAGGGAAAAACGAGTAAAAAAAGAGAGATAAAGCAGAGCAAGAGAATGGAGACAGAGGTCCACTGGACCACCAGGGATTAGGCGCAAGTGAAACCTGCAGGTGGAGGAGGGCCTCGAACACCAACACTCGAGTGTGCAGGGGCTCAAGGGAAAGCCTCACTTAATGGTGGAGCTGTGAGGGAGGGAGAGCAATTTCACTGACAATGAGTTAGTGGCTTTGCACTGGCAATTAATGCGTTACTCCAGGAGCAGCTGCTCTGTGATCAAGGGCAGAAATTTGAAGAAGTGACCAATCTCCGAATCACCTACACTTGTTAACTATCCATAGGGCCTCGCCCTGGTCCAGTATTGACCCTATCATGGGGTCCAGTATGCATCATCCCCTGCTCGGATCACCACTACCATCACATTCTTATCACCAACGTTAGAATCTACAGGACCTCTAACACGGCATCCATCACTACAGCTCCATCATAACTTTAACACCCCATCACCATCACTACTTCCACTACCTTTATTGCCTACATGACTATCACAGTCACCACAACCAACTCCACTAGTGCCAACTATGTCACCACCATTTCCATCACAATTACTCCCATCCTCACTACTGTCATTGTAACAAGCACCATCCCTATCACCTGTAAGACCATCAGAACCAGTATCACTTTCACAACCAGCTCCATCATAGTCACTACCATCACCAGTCGTCTACCCAGCTACCCACTACCAATGCTAATAGCATTACTAGCAACACCAACAACACCCATGCTACGTTTCTTCTCAATTCCTTAAAAACAACAACCCCATCATCAATATCACCAACCAACGTACATCGCCACTCTGCACCTCCTTCTCCAGAACCACCCCACCAACCATCCAACAGCAGTGCTGATGGTAGGGTCGGTTCGTGACATTGGTGATGGGGTGGTTGTGTTGATGGAGGTATGGTGGACAGGTGTGCTGGTGTTGTGCAACCACTCCATCATCAATTTCACCAATCAACCCACCATCAGCACTACTGTCCACTACACCTCCGTCACTAAGACCACCTCATCATCAATATCACCAACCAACACACCATTACCATTAGCACAAGTGTCCACATAACCTCCATCAATGCATCCACCCCATCATCAATATCACTGCCAACCCAACATCAGCACTACTTTCCACCTTACCTCCATCAATGCAACCACTCCATCATCAATATCACCAACCAAGCCACCAGCAGCCGTAATGTTAACTACACCCCCTTCACCAGCAATTCCTCATTATAAATATCATTGCCACTCCCTCATCAGCACTGCTGTCCACTATACCACACTGACCAGGAGCACCCCATAATCAATTTCACCAACTAATCCAACATCAACACTACTGTCCACCTCACTTCCATCAATGCGACCACTTCCGTCAACCAATCTCAGTATTTCCTTCAGCACCAATATCACAATCATCATATCCATAACCGGGAACCACAGGAAGCAGTTGTCACCATGTTTGGTATTAACACACTCAGTGAATACCGCAAGAGGCATTGGTCACCATGCCTGGTATTACCACAGGAGCAAAAAGAACAGTTGATGGACTGAGCCCTGAAACTTTTCAGACACTCACCCCCAATCACAGATCTGCGTTGAATCCATCATTGTTCTTTAGCTCACTTCACCACCTCAGTTTGAACCTGGCCATATGCAAATTAGTCTTTACCCTGTGCCTCATGGGAACAGTCCAGCCCAGACTGCAAAGCCAGGTCTGTCCTGGTGATGAAATGAACATGTTTTTTCTATTTTGTTTGTGTATTGTTCTTATGTTAAGTTAGCATTCGAGGCACCATTTTATGTTTAGCCGCCATTTTGAATCATGCCGTTAGCTGCATATTCCCTCCTTGAGAAGCAGGCTGTGAAAAGTTCCATTTCTCCAAGGTTAGGCCTTGCTCTGCTAATGAATACACTGTTCTTATTAACGCATACCTTTCCCTTGAATAGAGACCTTATACTATTAGTCTAGCGGTAGGCACGGACAGAACTACCTTGGCATAGAATTAATGTGTGCCCATCCTCAGAGTTCAAACACATCCTACTGTACTTCTTTGTTTTAGCCGCACCTGCTAGCAAAAATCCATTATTATTGGGACTTCTTTGGCTCAGAAATGTACATAATTTATCTCTATGTTTTCTGAAGTCAGCCCTCTCTGCATCACCACTAAGCGACTGGGCAGATGGGGCTCTGCTCGAGTGTATCTGAACAAACATATGCTTGGTTTGTATTCTCTACTGTCTGGCCGACTCTTCATTTGTGTCGAAGGCTGAGAGGTGGTCTTGAGTGACCGGATTAGGGCCATTTCCTTTAGTTGGCGCCCGAACAGGTACCCCATCATGCGAGTGGCCCTTCCCGGGAGGGAGGTCAAGGCCGCTGTTGGGTTGGACGGACGGACCAGGGTTCCCTGCATGAGAGAGTTCCTCAACTTGCAGCTGCCCCTTCTGTACCGCCAGACGGTGCCTTGCCCTGCGGTCATCCCAATTGGGGCCCTGGAAGGCGAAAACCTTGGAACGGACTGTTTGGTCCAAAGAGTCAGCAATGGAGAATACATGTGTTTGACCTGTGTGCACCAGGTGAGTTTGTTTTGATTCTATGTGGATATGGTACCATTTTGAATTGTATTTGGTACGGTCTGAGGACCGATTTTGGTACTGAGTGTTTATGAACACTTTGCCAGGCAACATAATAAATTTGGCTCACTTTTGAAAATGCCTGTGTTCAGTAGATTTTTGGTTTCTTGTTGTCGTTGCTGCTCTGCAGATGCCCGATTGGAAGAAAGTCAGCCAGCGCCTCCAGAAGGTACTCCGAACTATGATATGTATGTGAAGCACAGCCTTGGCCCTATTATACTTAGTACGCTATGGCACAAATATACGAGGGACAATGCTGAGTTGCAGTGCTGTTGACGGACACTTTTGATGATCAAACAATTGGGTTTTTACAGGCGAAGTTGTTTTCGAAGAAAAGTAGACGGTCTATGTTTGATTCTCTTAGAACGTGGCAAAAGGAAGCTAAACAGAAGAGAATGAAAGCAGAGAAAGAGGTAAATCTTATGTAGCCCGAGAAGAAAATGACGTATTTGTGGAACAATTGCTAGATACTCGACCCCTACCTCCATATGCCCAGCAGAGGATATATCTTCCCTCACAGTCACAGTTACCTGGTTCTTCTGTCTCTGCTGTTTCTGCTTCTCTTGCTGTTGAACAAACTGCCTTAGCCACAGCACCTCCTGCCCTTTCTTTGTCTTTGCTATCTATGGCAACCATGACTGTTAGCACTCCTTCAACACCTATTGCTTCGGCATCTCTTTTGCCAGCTCTTACACCCACGACACAGCCAGCAGCGACGTTGATGCCCACTACCTCTGTTATGGCTCCCACTGTGTTCCTCCATTCCCGAAATCACAGAGTGGTGGGACACCAGTGCACGGTCCTGAGGATAGAGACTGGACGAAATTTGAGGAACGCATAGGCCGAACGCTAGTGCGATCTGATATGGGAAAGCAGTGAAGCAGGTAGTGGCTAATCAGGCAGCGCAGTGGGCCCAAAACCCCATTTATGGTGTGGAGGATGTGTGGAGTGTGATGAAAGAGTATGAGTGTTTTGTAGAACAGCATGTCCTCAAGCACATGTCGGCTACTTTGTTCGGACTTTGGGAGCAGTGTTTCAATGATGCAGCACCGCAGATAATATATGATATTAAGGATCATGTATACATTGCTAATATGGCGCCTGGTCAAGATTTTGGTAATGTCGCAAAGTTTGTTGCTTATCAGGGTAGGCTGCTTGAGAAGAACCCGACCACAGTATCTCAGTTTCTGATGAGGGAGGTCCACCCTATATATCACCCTGAAGTACCAGAGCGAAGGGATCAGCACAATGTTGTTACTAGACCAGGGGTAGCGGCCCGTTTCCAACAACAGTGGGTTTATACTCCATGGGAAAGGAGCATAGTCTTGTCCCTTAAGACTCAGTTACCTGACCCTAGGAAAAATCCTACTGCATATTATAAAGAATTGACTGAGGCAGCCTCTTTAGCAGTAATAATGCTTGCGGATATTTAAATGTTCTTTGGTTTGTTGGTTCCGGTTGATATTTGGAGACAAGTACACAAACAGGATCATGTTGCAGAATTGGGTGGTACCTAGGATCAAATTAAAGTATGGGATCAGGAGAGGAAGCCTGGTGAGAAGTACGGGTGGGCGGAATTTGCGTAATCGCTTTACGCAAATCTCTGCGAAATGGTAAAAAATCTCCGCAAACACGCAGAAATTCCACGAACGCGCGGAATTGCTTGTTAGCGATGCTTTTTTCCTGTTTGCAATCGGTGTTTGCATGCTCGGGGGGAAATATCTTGCAAACACGCATTTTGAGAACGAGAACAAGCAAAAATGTTGTGAAGTCTGTAAAGCAGAATTTTGGGCAATTTTGCATTCTCTGCGGAACGCGAAATTACCCAAATTCCGCAAATTCTGCAAGCGGAACGGAATTTACTGCCCAGGCCTAGTGAGAAGTCTAAAGCAGAAATACTTGCCTTGCCTGACCCTATTATCACATATATGTATTCTCTTATTCCGCCAAGAAAGGTTGATTTGGAAAAG
This sequence comes from Lissotriton vulgaris, assembly GCF_964263255.1. Classification (NCBI taxonomy): domain Eukaryota; kingdom Metazoa; phylum Chordata; class Amphibia; order Caudata; family Salamandridae; genus Lissotriton; species Lissotriton vulgaris. The sequence goes on from NW_028241621.1 coordinate 46,738, forward strand.
ATATCGGCTTCTCGTCAGAAGAAAGATGAGTATGTGTCTGATTTTTTCACTCGGTTTAAAGGTGTGTTTCTAGAATATAGTGGACAAGATTCGTCAATCGAAGGTGGTGTTCGATTGTTTGTTAATAGATTTTTTTTCAAATTTGATTGCGACTCGATTACAGGCTTCTGAGAGCATCTGGTCCACTTCTTCTCCTTCTGTTATCTTGAATATGGTGCAGTATTATGAGCACAGGGAAAACGAGGATAAGGAGAAGATGGAAAAGAAGCACAAGAATTTGAAGACAAAGGTGTTGTTGCAGCAGGTTTCTAAAGGGAATGGTAGAGGATGTGGTGGTTTGGCCTGACAGTGTCCACGCGTTAGCAGGAATACTTCATCCGCACCGCCGAATCACTGCGTATTGTAAGGACCAGGGACACTGGCATAGCGAGTGTCCTGTGCTTTTGCGGAAGGTGGTGGTCCCAAGAGTGCATGGTTCTCGTGGACGGGGTTGTTGAGCTGGTGGCCAGGACAGGGATCAGACCGCTGTGGCCTCTCAGGGTCGTGCTGATCAGAACTACTTTGATGACCCTCGGGACAAACAGTATTATCATGATGACTATGATACAGATGAGGTGACAGGGATGTCGTACAGCTAGAACAGCCGGGGACAGAGTGAGGGACCAGTTTTGATACCTGTGGATCAACGAGGTCCGTATGTTAGTGTGGATGTGCATGGTTCAACTAAGGAGTTCTTGGTGGATACAGGTGAGACAAACAGTTCTATTTCTCATTCCTTGGTCCCTGGGGTTGCTCTGTCTGGCCATAGTAATGTTTCGGTAGGTTTTTCTTGTGCACCGAGCGAGCTTTAGTGCAGATTGTGCAGGATTTGATTGAGAAAGGAGTCTTTGAGGAGAAGGCTGCTAATGTTTGTAATAGCCCTATTCTTCCCATTCTCAAAAGGACTCCTTCGGGTTCCTCTGATGATCATGCTGATGTTTTTCGCTTTGTGATTGACCTGTGGGAAGTTAATAAAATAGTGATTCCCAAGTTTCCAGTGGTCCCTGACATTACGACCCTTTTGACAATGATGCCTTCTGGAGAGGTGTGGTGCAGCAGGCAAGGGCAGCTGACTTCGGAGCAAAGGGTTCATGGTTCGATCCCCGGCTCCTGTGGCAGCTCTGCTCAGCACCATGTGACTCTGGGCAATAGATCACTTAATTTCTACAGCGGCACCCAGTGCCTTGAGACCCCTAATGGTGGGTAGTTTGTGCTTTACAAATACAGATTTATTTCTGCTAAATACTTTTCTGTCATTGACTTGCAAAATATTACCACACTCGGTAAACACCACAGGTCACCATGCCTGGTATTACCACACTTGGTAAATACCACAGGCCGCAATGCCTGGTATTACCACACTCTGTAAATACCACAGGTCACTATTCCTGGTATACCACACTCTGTAAATACCACAGGTCACCATGCCTGGTATTACCACACTGTGTAATATCACAGGTCACCATACCTGGTATTACCACACTTTGTAAATACCACAGGTCACCATGCCTGGTATTACCACACTCTGTAAAATAACACACGTCACTATGCCTGGTATTACTACACTCTGTAAATACCACAGGAAACAGTTATCACCATGCTTGATATTAACACACTCTGTAAATACCACAGGTCACCATACCTGGTATTACCATGCTCGGTAAATACCACAGGTCACCATGCCTCGTATTACCACACTCGGTAAATACCACAGGTCACCATACCTGGTATTACCACACTCTGTAAATACCACAGGTCACCATACCTGGTATTACCATGCTCAGTAAATACCAAAGGTCACCATGCCTTGTATTACCACACTCGGTAAACACCACAGGTCACCATGCCTGGTATTACCACACTCTGTAAATACCACAGGTCACTCACCATGCCTGGTATTACCACACTCTGTAAATACCACAGATCACAATGCCTGGTATTACCACACTCGGTAAATACCACAGGTCACCATGCCTGGTAATACCACACTTGGTAAATACCACAGGATGCCATGCCTGGAATTACCACACTCTGTAAATACCACAGGTCACCATTCCTGGTATTACCACACTCTGTAAATACCACAGGTCACCATGCCTGGTATTACCACACTCAGTAAATACCACAGGCCACCATGCCTGGTATTACCACACTCGGTAAATACCACAAGTCACCATACCTGGTATTACCACACTCTATAAATACCACAGGTCTCCATGCCTTGTATTACCACACTCGGTAAATACCACAGGTCACCATGCCTGGTATTACCACACTCTGTAAATACCACAGGTCACCGTGCCTAGTATTACCACACTCTGTAAATACCACAGGTCACCATGCCTGGTATTACCAGAATCGGTAAATACCACAGGTCACCATGCCTGGTATTACCACACTCTGTAAATACCACAGGTCACCGTGCCTGGTATTACCACACTCTGTAAATACCACAGGTACCATGCCTGGTATTACCACACTCGGTAAATACCACAGGTCACCATGCCTGGTATTACCACACTTGGTAAATACCACAGGCCGCCATGCCTGGTATTACCACACTCTGTAAATACCACAGGTCACCATTCCTGGTATTACCACACTCTGTAAATACCACAGGTCACCATGTCTGGTATTACCACACTCAGTAAATACCACATGTCACCATGCCTGGTATTACCACACTCTGTAAATACCACAAGTCACCATACCTGGTATTACCACACTCTATAAATACCACAGGTCACCATGCCTCGTATTACCACACTCGGTAAATACCACAGGTCACCATGCCTGGTATTACCACACTCTGTAAATACCACAGGTCACCGTGCCTAGTATTACCACACTCTGTAAATACCACAGGTCACCATGCCTGGTATTACCACACTTGGTAAATACCACAGGTCACCATGCCTGGTATTACCACACTTGGTAAATACCACAGGCCGCCATGCCTGGTATTACCACACTCTATAAATACCACAGGTCACCATTCCTCGTATTACCACACTCTGTAAATACCACAGGTCACCATGCCTGGAATTACCACACTCTGTAAATACCACAGGTCACCGTGCCTGGTATTACCACACTCTGTAAATACCACAGGTCACCATGCCTGGTATTACCACACTCGGAAAATACCACAGGCCGCCATGCCTGGTATTACCACACTCTGTAAATACCACAGGTCACCATTCCTGGTATTACCACACTCTGTAAATACCACAGGTCACCATGCCTGGTATTACCACGCTCAGTAAATACCACAGGTCACCATGCCTTGTATTACCACACTCGGTAAACACCACAGGTCACCATGCCTGGTATTACCACACTCTGTAAATACCACAGGTCACTCACCGTGCCTGGTATTACCACACTCTGTAAATACCACAGATCACAATGCCTGGTATTACCACACTCGGTAAATACCACAGGTCACCATGCCTGGTAATACCACACTTGGTAAATACCACAGGATGCCATGCCTGGAATTACCACACTCTGTAAATACCACAGGTCACCATTCCTGGTATTACCACACTCTGTAAATACCACAGGTCACCATGCCTGGTATTACCACACTCAGTAAATACCACAGGCCACCATGCCTGGTATTACCACACTCGGTAAATACCACAAGTCACCATACCTGGTATTACCACACTCTATAAATACCACAGGTCTCCATGCCTCGTATTACCACACTCGGTAAATACCACAGGTCACCATGCCTGGTATTACCACACTCTGTAAATACCACAGGTCACCGTGCCTAGTATTACCACACTCTGTAAATACCACAGGTCACCATGCCTGGTATTACCAGAATCGGTAAATACCACAGGTCACCATGCCTGGTATTACCACACTCTGTAAATACCACAGGTCACCGTGCCTGGTATTACCACACTCTGTAAATACCACAGGTCACCATGCCTGGTATTACCACACTTGGTAAATACCACAGGCCGCCATGCCTGGTATTACCACACTCTGTAAATACCACAGGTCACCATTCCTGGTATTACCACACTCTGTAAATACCACAGGTCACCATGCCTGGTATTACCACACTCAGTAAATACCACAAGTCACCATACCTAGTATTACCACACTCTATAAATACCACAGGTCACCATGCCTCGTATTACCAGAATCGGTAAATACCACAGGTCACCATGCCTGGAATTACCATACTCTGTAAATACCACAGGTCACCGTGCCTGGTATTACCACACTCTGTAAATACCACAGGTCACCATGCCTGGTATTACCACACTCGGAAAATACCACAGGCCGCCATGCCTGGTATTACCACACTCTGTAAATACCACAGGTCACCATTCCTGGTATTACCACACTCTGTAAATACCACAGGTCACCATGCCTGGTATTACCACGCTCAGTAAATACCACAGGTCACCATGCCTTGTATTACCACACTCGGTAAACACCAAAGGTCACCATGCCTGGTATTACCACACTCTGTAAATATCACAGGTCACTCACCGTGCCTGGTATTACCACACTCTGTAAATACCACAGATCACAATGCCTGGTATTACCACACTCGGTAAATACCACAGGTCACCATGCCTGGTAATACCACACTTGGTAAATACCACAGGATGCCATGCCTGGAATTACCACACTCTGTAAATACCACAGGTCACCATTCCTGGTATTACCACACTATGTAAATACCACAGGTCACCATGCCTGGTATTACCACACTCAGTAAATACCACAGGCCACCATGCCTGGTATTACCACACTCGGTAAATACCACAAGTCACCATACCTGGTATTACCACACTCTATAAATACCACAGGTCTCCATGCCTCGTATTACCACACTCGGTAAATACCACAGGTCACCATGCCTGGTATTACCACACTCTGTAAATACCACAGGTCACCGTGCCTAGTATTACCACACTCTGTAAATACCACAGGTCACCATGCCTGGTATTACCAGAATCGGTAAATACCACAGGTCACCATGCCTGGTATTACCACACTCTGTAAATACCACAGGTCACCGTGCCTGGTATTACCACACTCTGTAAATACCACAGGTCACCATGCCTGGTATTACCACACTTGGTAAATACCACAGGCCGCCATGCCTGGTATTACCACACTCTGTAAATACCACAGGTCACCATTCCTGGTATTACCACACTCTGTAAATACCACAGGTCACCATGCCTGGTATTACCAGAATCGGTAAATACCACAGGTCACCATGCCTGGTATTACCACACTCTGTAAATACCACAGGTCACCGTGCCTGGTATTACCACACTCTGTAAATACCACAGGTCACCATGCCTGGTATTACCACACTTGGTAAATACCACAGGCCGCCATGCCTGGTATTACCACACTCTGTAAATACCACAGGTCACCATTCCTGGTATTACCACACTCTGTAAATACCACAGGTCACCATGCCTGGTATTACCACACTCAGTAAATACCACAAGTCACCATACCTAGTATTACCACACTCTATAAATACCACAGGTCACCATGCCTCGTATTACCACACTCGGTAAATACCACAGGTCACCGTGCCTGGTATTACCACACTCTGTAAATACCACAGGTCACCATGCCTGGTATTACCACACTCGGAAAATACCACAGGCCGCCATGCCTGGTATTACCACACTCTGTAAATACCACAGGTCACCATTCCTGGTATTACCACACTCTGTAAATACCACAGGTCACCATGCCTGGTATTACCACGCTCAGTAAATACCACAGGTCACCATGCCTTGTATTACCACACTCGGTAAACACCAAAGGTCACCATGCCTGGTATTACCACACTCTGTAAATATCACAGGTCACTCACCGTGCCTGGTATTACCACACTCTGTAAATACCACAGATCACAATGCCTGGTATTACCACACTCGGTAAATACCACAGGTCACCATGCCTGGTAATACCACACTTGGTAAATACCACAGGATGCCATGCCTGGAATTACCACACTCTGTAAATACCACAGGTCACCATTCCTGGTATTACCACACTATGTAAATACCACAGGTCACCATGCCTGGTATTACCACACTCAGTAAATACCACAGGCCACCATGCCTGGTATTACCACACTCGGTAAATACCACAAGTCACCATACCTGGTATTACCACACTCTATAAATACCACAGGTCTCCATGCCTCGTATTACCACACTCGGTAAATACCACAGGTCACCATGCCTGGTATTACCACACTCTGTAAATACCACAGGTCACCGTGCCTAGTATTACCACACTCTGTAAATACCACAGGTCACCATGCCTGGTATTACCAGAATCGGTAAATACCACAGGTCACCATGCCTGGTATTACCACACTCTGTAAATACCACAGGTCACCGTGCCTGGTATTACCACACTCTGTAAATACCACAGGTCACCATGCCTGGTATTACCACACTTGGTAAATACCACAGGCCGCCATGCCTGGTATTACCACACTCTGTAAATACCACAGGTCACCATTCCTGGTATTACCACACTCTGTAAATACCACAGGTCACCATGCCTGGTATTACCACACTCAGTAAATACCACAAGTCACCATACCTAGTATTACCACACTCTATAAATACCACAGGTCACCATGCCTCGTATTACCACACTCGGTAAATACCACAGGTCACCATGCCTGGTATTACCACACTCTGTAAATACCACAGGTCACCGTGCCTAGTATTACCACACTCTGTAAATACCACAGGTCACCATGCCTGGTATTACCACACTTGGTAAATACCACAGGTCACCATGCCTGGTATTACCACACTTGGTAAATACCACAGGCCGCCATGCCTGGTATTACCACACTCTATAAATACCACAGGTCACCATTCCTGGTATTACCACACTCTGTAAATACCACAGGTCACCATGCCTGGAATTACCACACTCTGTAAATACCACAGGTCACCGTGCCTGGTATTACCACACTCTGTAAATACCACAGGTCACCATGCCTGGTATTACCACACTCGGAAAATACCACAGGCCGCCATGCCTGGTATTACCACACTCTGTAAATACCACCGGTCACCATTCCTGGTATTACCACACTCTGTAAATACCACAGGTCACCATGCCTGGTATTACCACGCTCAGTAAATACCACAGGTCACCATGCCTTGTATTACCACACTCGGTAAACACCACAGGTCACCATGCCTGGTATTACCACACTCTGTAAATACCACAGGTCACTCACCGTGCCTGGTATTACCACACTCTGTAAATACCACAGATCACAATGCCTGGTATTACAACACTCGGTAAATACCACAGGTCACCATGCCTGGTAATACCACACTTGGTAAATACCACAGGATGCCATGCCTGGAATTACCACACTCTGTAAATACCACAGGTCACCATTCCTGGTATTACCACACTCAGTAAATACCACAGGCCACCATGCCTGGTATTACCACACTCGGTAAATACCACAAGTCACCATACCTGGTATTACCACACTCTATAAATACCACAGGTCACCATGCCTCGTATTACCACACTCGGTAAATACCACAGGTCACCATGCCTGGTATTACCACACTCTGTAAATACCACAGGTCACCGTGCCTAGTATTACCACACTCTGTAAATACCACAGGTCACCATGCCTGGTATTACCAGAATCGGTAAATACCACAGGTCACCATGCCTGGTATTACCACACTCTGTAAATACCACAGGTCACCGTGCCTGGTATTACCACACTCTGTAAATACCACAGGTCACCATGCCTGGTATTACCACACTCGGTAAATACCACAGGTCACCATGCCTGGTATTACCACACTTGGTAAATACCACAGGCCGCCATGCCTGGTATTACCACACTCTGTAAATACCACAGGTCACCATTCCTGGTATTACCACACTCTGTAAATACCACAGGTCACCATGCCTGGTATTACCACACTCAGTAAATACCACAGGTCACCATGCCTGGTATTACCACACTCTGTAAATACCACAAGTCACCATACCTGGTATTACCACACTCTATAAATACCACAGGTCACCATGCCTCGTATTACCACACTCTGTAAATACCACAGGTCACCGTGCCTAGTATTACCACACTCTGTAAATACCACAGGTCACCATGCCTGGTATTACCACACTTGGTAAATACCACAGGTCACCATGCCTGGTATTACCACACTTGGTAAATACCACAGGCCGCCATGCCTGGTATTACCACACTCTATAAATACCACAGGTCACCATTCCTGGTATTACCACACTCTGTAAATACCACAGGTCACCATGCCTGGAATTACCACACTCTGTAAATACCACAGGTCATCGTGCCTGGTATTACCACACTCTGTAAATACCACAGGTCACCATGCCTGGTATTACCACACTCGGAAAATACCACAGGCCGCCATGCCTGGTATTACCACACTCTGTAAATACCACAGGTCACCATTCCTGGTATTACCACACTCTGTAAATACCACAGGTCACCATGCCTGGTATTACCACACTCAGTAAATACCACAGGTCACCATGCCTGGTATTACCACACTCGGTAAATACCACAAGTCACCATACCTGGTATTACCACACTCTATAAATACCACATGTCACTATGCCTGGTATTACTACACTCTGTAAATACTACAGGAAACAGTTATCACCATGCTTGATATTAACACACTCTGTAAATACCACAGGTCACCATACCTGGTATTACCACACTCAGTAAATACCACAGGTCACCATGCCTCGTGTTACCACACTCGGTAAATACCACAGGACACCATTCCTGGTATTACCACACTCTGTAAATACCAAAGGTCACCATATCTGGTATTACCACGCTCGGTAAATACCACAGGTCACCATGCCTCGTATTACCACACTCGGTAAATACCACAGGTCACCATGCCTAGTATTACCACACTCTGTAAATACCACAGGTCACCACACCTGGTATTACCACACTCTGTAAATACCACAGGTCACCAAGCCTGGTATTACCACACTCTGTAAATACCACAGGTCACCATTCCTGGTATTACCACACTCTGTAAATACCACAGATCACCATGCCTGGTACTACCAAACTCTGTAAATACCGCAGGTCACCAAGCCTGGTATTACCACACTCTGTAAATACCACAGGTCACCATGCCTGGTATTACCACACTCTGTAAATACCACAGTGGTCACAGTACAGCAGGGTGTTCTGTACGCTCATAGAGGAGCGCCCCTGGTGCCCGCATGCAGTTGTCACAGTACAGCAGGGTGTCACGCACACTCACAGAGGAGCGCCCCTGGTGACCACATGCAGGGGTCGCAGTACAGCTGGCTGTTGTGCACACTCACAGAGGAGCGTCCCCTGGTGCCCGCATGCAGGGGTCACATCACAGCAGGGTGTCGTGTACGCTCACTGAGTAGCACCCCCTTGGTGCCCGCATGCAGTGGTCACAGTACAGCAGGGTGTTGTGCACACTCACAGAGGAGCGCCCCCTGGTGCCCGCATGCAGGGGTCACAGTACAGCAGGGTGTCATGCACACTCACAGAGGAGCGCCCCTGGTGACCACATGCAGGGGTCGCAGTACAGCAGGCTGTTGTGCACACTCACAGAGGAGCGCCCCCTGGTGCCCGCATGCAGGGGTCACATCACAGCAGGGTGTCGTGTACGCTCACTGAGGAGCACCCCCTTGGTGCCCGCGTGCAGTACAGCTGGGTGTCGTGTTTGCTTCTCCGTGCAGCACTCTCACACAGGAGCGCCACCTGGTGCCCGCATGCAAGGATCGCAGTACAGCAGGGTGTCGTGCACACTCACAGAGGAGCGCCCCCTGGGGCTCGCATGCAGGGGTCACAGTACAGCAGGGTGTCATGTTTACTTCTCCGTGCAGCACTCTCACAGAGGAGTGCCCAAGTGCAGCGCCCCCTCCCACGGCGCAAACCCCCCATGTTCATTATTCACAGACCCTTCGTGACTTTGGCCGTGCCCTTGGCTCGTGCAGTGCTGCTGGTGCCCCAATGTGTCAATCACACCTCTGTGGGCTCTGAAACTCCCCATGCTGCTCCTGCACGCAGGTGATCGCTGGTCGCTCGTCCCCAAAACGCTTCGACAAACATATAACAAAACAATGGTTTTTCAGCACAGTGGGGCAGATTTACAAGCCCCTTGCAACACTTTCACGCTGTATTTGCGTCACTTTTGCGACGCAGTGGCGTAACTAATGCGCCACGTTGCGACACATTTACAACGTGAGGCATCTAGGGAGATGCATCATGTTGTAAAGCCCTGAGGGGCAGATCTACAATTTTGCTGCGCCGTGCTGCGTTAGTTTCGAAGCGCTGGGATGTGACACATTTACAATGATGTGTTGCATCCCTGTGCTTCCCCCTGCAGTGGTGCACAACCTGCACCCTTGCACTGTGGGGAGATAGTTTTTGTGCGGGACGGGCACCTTCCTGCACAAAAACAATGAATTGAGAGGGTTTCCTCTTCGAATGCGTGCTGTAGAATGCAGCATGCATTAAAAGAGGAAAAAAACAAGCAGAAATGAAAGCATTTCTCCTCGTTGCACCTCGCTAGGATGGCGTAGCATTCTGACGCATTTCCAGATTTACGATTTCTCGTTAATCTGGAAATGCATCAGTGGACATGGGTGTTGCATGGAAACACCCACAGCAACCCCCATGTCACGCCCCTAACACGCAAATTGTTGTGTGAACAGGGGCGAAATTTACAAGCACAGGTTAAGTCACGCAGGGTGACTTTACATGTGCTTGTAAATATCACTCAGCAGGCTGTGTCACGCATTGTGATGCACCAGTGGTGCAAGGGGTTTGTAAATCTGCCCCACAGTACATTAAACCTGTGTCAAGTGTAATGTATGCAGGGTGGGCGTTCCAACGCAAGAAAGCCTCGTAAAAGTGACTCAGTGAAATCTACAAGATTTCGCTGAGTCACTTTCACGACGCCACTGCGTCAAAACCTTGCGCCTGCATGAAGCAGGTGTAAGGAGTGACGCAGCACAATAGGAATCGGCCTTCCTGAGCATTTCTGGAGTTTCGTCGTGCTTGCGACACGACTCCAACAGTGTATTACCTTTACGACAATAGATGTATAACACATCTGTCAATCCCTGCGCCACGGTGCTCCGCATTGTAAATTCGACATATCCATGGAGGCGCACCTTTTTTTTGTGTGACGCACTTGAACCCGCGCATCTCTGCTGATATGCAGAGATGCATCAGTTCTTGTAAATCTGCCCCAGTGTATCTCAAAACTTGGGGGCACGTTTGTTAAATGTTCACACAGCGCAGGACAGCGAGCACAGGGGCGGCGCTGCGTGAAAAGGAGAGCGCAGAACCGCTCCGTTTTTACAAGGCTATGAAGCCTTTCTGCTCTCTCCTTGCACCAGAGCACTGTGAGCTGCCTAGCGCCATCGCAGACACCCTTGTGCCATAGCGCAAAGGGTGCCTGTATTATGCCCGGGATTGTCTTTGTGCAGGAAGGGGCACCTTACTGCACAAAAAGAATCCCTAGAGGCCTTTTTCTCTTTCTCCGTGTGCTGCAGAGGCCGCAATAAGACATTTCTCCTTATGTCTCATTTGGGAAGGGACAGCATTTTGACTCATTCCCAGGTCTAAAAGACTTTGTAAATATGGAAATGCGCTAAATGATTCATGGGAGCGCCCACATTCCATCCATGGAGCACCTCCAAAAATGAAATGTAACGTAATGCAGCAAAGACAGCTGCCTTTGCCTTTACAAAGCCAGACGAGGCCGTGCAAACCAGGCCCCGCATGGCTTTGTAGATATTACTGAAGCCTTTGCGCTGTCCCTGGGTCACCGTGCCTAGAGCCATCACAATGCGGTGGGCAGCAGACTCCGCTCCTCTGGTGGAGTTCGCGAGTTTTGCGGAGCACAGAGCTCAGCAAAAACTCTGCCAACTACCACGTGGCACAGTTTTTCTCATGCATGGCTCGGTTGGCGAGCGCAAGCAAAAAAAAAAAAAAAAACACTAGACCGCCTTCCGGAGACATTTCACAATGCGGGCATTCGCAGCAGGTCACTACAGCTTGTGTTGAGAAAATTGCATCTAACGTGGCGAAAGCTTAACACTTTATTTAAAAATCTACTATAGTGGTAGGAAAAAGCATTACCCTCTGGCGTGCCACGTGGTGCCCTTGGCGCTGATTTAACAATGCGGGACAACTCCCAGAGCTAAATATCAGCACGAGCGGAGCGACGGACCGCAGTTGCGCCACTCGCGGAGCTCCGAGGAATCTCGCGGAGTTTCTTCAGGTAACTCAGCAGAATTCCACGTAGTAAAACCCCGAGAGTTCCGCCCACCCCTGCCCAGGGGCACAGAAACAATGTTCTAAGAGAGAGTGAGTAGCTACTGGTATTTATATCCTGAAGCATTTAGTGCTATTTTCTTAGCGCAAAATGCATCCTCACGCTCGTTTTGAACATGAGTGTGCATCTTGCACTAAGAGAAGACTGCGCTTCTCACACAATTATGCATAATTACAAGAAATGTTTCAGTAATTACGAGTGATTACGCAATAGAGAATAATGCCAGTTACACCCACCCCTAATAAATATGGGCCTGGGTATACACATTCCTTGGGGGCACATGGCCAATGTCTCCTTTCCGTAACATGCCAGGGGTCTTTACTAGCAGTGTCACTATGCAAACCTTTTTCTTAAAGCCCACCATCCTTCCCAGGTGGCATTTCAAGGACTTTACACCCTCTGAAAAGAAGAAGAGCAAGTCAACTTTAGGCCCTGGCAGAATTTTTAATTCCATTCATGAAATTAGAGGAATTTGGCATCTCCGCATTACTCTTTTAATGCGGTGGCCCGTCCAATTTCCGACTATCTCCGCGTGGTGGATTTTTTCCCCCGTTTGAGCAGCAAGATGAAAACAGGAACAACATGAGGCAGTGAGCGAGATTTGGCATCCCCTACCATGATATTTCTGGTTGCTCTTCCGGCGCAATTTTCTAACATGAGCAGTCGCGGAAAAAGTCCTGGTCAGAAGGCTGTTTCTCAAGTAGATTTTTGACTCAAGCGGCAGCAATATCAATTCAAATAGCTGCGTGCTCTTAACCCCTTCGATGCTTGTGACGGAACCATTCCATCATCAGTCACGGTTGGGCTGTGCTGATGGCGGAATGGTTCCGTCACGACCACGCCCGCGATTGGAATGTCCAGCACAGGGCTGGAATTCCTGCCGCACGCATGCGGTTAAGGTCTGCATTCTGCCATTTATGCAGAATCTTTGACACGGAATGCACTACCAACCAAATCACAGCATGAGCAGCCCTACGTGCATTTTTTTCTACCCATTGACAGAATTCTCTGGATTACCAGTGAGAATTTATGTAACTCAGCGGAATTCCACAGAGTAAAATACCACAAGTTCTACCCATCACTGGTCACCAATTGTCTCCACTTGTCGTCCATCTGTTATGACACAGCACATTTGAGCGGGTGGGAAAAACAGAAAAGTTGGCGTGGAACCCACCACTGTTGGCAGATTCCCCGTGCCCTATTTGCTTTTAATCAGGTAACTCCTCCCGACGTACCAGCAAACACTATGTTTATTCATTGTTTGAGAATGCTTGCTGTATGTAAGTCCTGCTGGAGCTGCGTCGTTTCCTATTTGTCCGCAGCAGGCATCACAACCACAGCAATGCGGGTCAACAACTGCACAACAATAAAAAAAACTATGGGCCTGATTCACAAAGGTAACTTACGCTTTTGAATAATTTGCACTTTTGGTTAAGTCTACTGCTTTTATCCACAAAATCTGAGTGTAAGTTATTACCAAAAAAAATAGTATAATTAAGTCCTGTAACACAAATGGGCAACCAGTGGTGCTGCAACACCATCCCAAAGAGATTAATATAAAACCCCATAGGAAATAATGTTAAAGTAAATTAAACACATAAGGTGCTTGTGACCGTGATGGATATTCAAAAACACAAGGGAACCCTCAAGGTGTTTAAGGACCTTCGGTAACAGTTATATTTACGAACAGTGGCCCTTAAATGAGTAAGATGACAACAGGATAAATATAGATTGGAATCAATGCTATATTTTGAATGTCCAGCCGGACAAACAATTTAATGATATACTAAATACAAGAAACAAAACAGAGAACAGCAATCTAGTGGGACACAATCCCGTATCCTGTGGGGAACATGACAATTAGAATTTACAAAACACACAAGGACATTTCAGGCAAGTCTTAACTGGGGAAATCCGGAGTGATGCGTGAAAGTAACCTGGAGTTGACGCATTGAAACACGATGTCCAGCGGCGTGACAATGCACAGTATTCCGCGGAGTCCTCAGGTGGGGTAGCCGAGTGACCTAAAAGTGATGGCGGCAGTCATCACCCATCTTCAGCGATCAGGGATACCAGATTTCCCCTGCCTCGGCCACTGGCTGTTGAAGGGGGCCAGTCAGAGTCAGCCATGGACCCCGTCCAGACAATGGCGAACCTCCTGATATCCATGGGGTTCATGGTCAAGGACCTAGAGTCTTCCTTGACTCAAAGGATTCTGGTCTACAGAAGAAATAGTGCTCCATACCAATCTGCTGAAGCTGTGGACCATTTATCTAGCGTTGAAATCTCGCTGCCACCCATCAGTGGGAAGCCATTGCTGGGTCTCACGGGGCAACACTACTACCAGGTGGTACTGTAGGAAGCATGGCAGGGATCCTGTGCCATGAGGCTCTACACTTCTAAATTTGGGTGAAGAACCAGGGTATTTCCCTAATAGTGAACCACCTGGCGGGAAACAGCCTTTACAACAAAACTATTACAACGCATGCCATTACCTCGCACGTTGCAACGCAAAATGTGTGCAGCAGTGGGTAGAAGATGTTGGATTTAACTCCAACACCTTCCCTATTGTTGCACACACTGGAGTTGGAATAGAAAATTAATGTACTCCAACTTCCAGCGCCCCCTCCGACAGAAAGTCGGAGTAAAAGTTTGCTTTGCAACGGCATGTAATGTAATGGCATGCATTGTAACGTCACCTATTTCACCAGGCAGTCTCCTTAAATGACATAGCACAAGAGCTCAGTAAGCGACGTCTGGCGGATCATGAATGGCGCCTACACCCCAATGTGGCATAGGGCATCGCCGTAAGTAGGGAAAACCTTGGTGATCTTTTTGTCACTATCAAGGACTCACACTGACAAAGGTTTGTGTGTTGGAGTTTCAGCACGAACACTCGTTAGGAAGTGTACTCCAGCTGAAATAGAACGCAGGACTCTGGTACGCCTTCCTGCCCTTGCCTCACCTGTCCCGAGCTCGGAAAAAGATCATGAATAGGATCTATGACATGATATCGATACCACAAGCATCGACCTACAGAAATATTGAGTCCTAAATATCGATATTTTAAAATATTGTTTCCCTATATTTATAAATGTAAGTACCATAATATTGATTTATAGTTTAACATTTATATTAACTAAATATATACAAAAATATTGTTTTTTAATATATATAGTTAAAAATATTAAATATGTAAAACTATTACATTAATATAATGTAAACTAAATATTTTTACATGTTATTTAAAGCTAGATATATATAAATATAAACTTATGCAAAAAAATTAAACATTTAACAAATAAACTGCAAAAAAATTAAATCATTGACGAATCAGTTATACATAAAAAATAATTATTAGAAATTAATATGTTTTTACTATAATATTTAAAAAATGATAACGTTTCCTTGTTTAAAAAAATCTAAAATGAAATACACAAACACATAATAATTATATATATTAAAGCAATGGTAATAAGCTACTGAATTCTAGGAATATTAAATCTACTATTCCCACTCCAGTCTCTACAACAGTGGGTAAAGCGTTGGACTTCAGAGGAGTAAAAACTACTATTCCAACTCCAGTCTGTGCAACAATAGGGAAAGCGTTGGACTAAGGAGGGGTAAAATATACTATTCCCACTCAAGTCAGTCCAGCAGAAGGGAAAGCGTTGGACTAAGTAGGGCTAAAAACTACGTTAAAACTAAGGATTGGACTCAGGAGGGGTGAAAATTAGTATTCCCACACCAGCATGAGCAGCAGGGAAAGTACTTCACTTCAAACACATACCATATCCTAATAACTGTATTGAAAGAGCAAAAATGAAAAACTCTTCCTGATTAAATAAAACACACTGCTCACCTGCACTTGGGTCTCCTCTCTTCTTCTGCGCTGTGGTATCCAGGATTGGGCTCCAGGCGAGAGCAAGCAGGGATTGTCTCATATATATATATATATATATATATATATATATATATATATATATATATATACAGACGCACACATTTAAAAACTATTAGACTATCCACATAATGTAATTTCTTTTAAATAATTATTATCAAATGAAAAATGCTATTAATTTATTACTTAGCTACATTTCCACTCTATATTTCCACATACCTAGTAGCCCACAAATAAAATATCATTAAAAGAAAAAAGTAAAACACAATTAATATAAGTAATAAAAAAAAACATAAATAATTAATTGTTTATTAATTGTAACTTACATCACTTCCCACCCTATTCCACTAAATATACAACCCACATCTAATCTTTTAATTTTAGTAAATACTTTACATAATTATAAATCAATTAAATATTACAATTAAAACTATTAATCAATTGGTATTTAATATGTACTTACCTTCCTGCCCTATACCTTCACAAATACAACTCACACCAATAATATAACTTAAAAAATATATTTACACAATTGACATAATTGTATCAATTAAATGATAACAATTGAATGATTAATTATTAATTATTAATTATGTAATTAACTTCCCACCATAAACATCTACAAACCCAACAACCCACACCTAAAATCTAACTTAAAAAAATAATAATTACACCATTTGCATAATTAATTATCAATTAAATAATTACAAATAAATTAACAATTAGCTATTCATCAATTATTACTTCATTAACTTCCCACCCTGTCCCCCTATGAACTCAACAACTTGCACCTAAAATATAACCCAAACAAATATACTAATTACATAATGTACATAATTAATTCTAAATTAAATAATTCATATTACTTTAACATTAATTATTAATTAAATAAACTTAAATAACTTCCCACCCTGTACCTCTGCAAACCTCACAACCTGCCATGATACTATAAATTACTATTAACAATCAAATTAAAATGATAAATAACTTAAAATGACAAACTATATTAAAAAACACTAACAAAAATTATACAAACAATATATAATATATATAAATAAAATATAAATTAAATTACATATATAAATAAAAATAATATTTATCAAAACTATATTATTGAAAACGATATAAACAGCACAGATATATATGAAAGCTATAATAATTACCTTAAAAAAAATCTTTATTTTTGTCAACAATATTTCTGCATCACGATATTTGTGTGTCACAGTACTAAAATCTTGATATTAATGTAGTTCAATATTTCTGATCAAATACTTTGCCCAAAAACCCATGAATGACCAAGCCGAAGTCACTCTAGTGGCTCTGGATTGGCAAGGACAGTGCGGTACCAACAACTTCTGAGCATGAGCATCTGCCCTCCAATCAGGCACCCTCTTCAAGGGGATCCCCTGGCATTGCGGGTGGGCAGAGTCTGTCACGTGAGCATGCTCCGTTTACACATCCCTGTATTGAGGATGAGCAGCTGCAGTTACCTACATTTGATCGGCCTCTTGAAGAGGTGGATGTCATCCTGGCCATTCGACATCCTTCCACGAAGTTCATTGACGCTGGGCGCTGGTGCAGAGTCCGCAGGAAAGACCCCTTGAAAGCTAAACTGATGAATATCCTGCTGTTTGTTTTGTCTTTGGCCCAGCAAGGCCTTACTGTAGGCACGATTAAAGGTTATTTCTCAGCCCATTCAACCTTTTTGTATTTATGGGACCAGCCGTCCCTATTCAAGTCACCTATTGTGATGCCATTTATTAACTATAAACCAAAAATAGTACCAATATTGCCACACTACTTCAACTTGGACCACGGATGATCACTCGAATCACTGACTGAAACAGTAACTCTCGGGAGATGTTTTGTCCGGAATAAATCCAATGAGTTTAATTATTTTTACATAAAGAGCATCATATCAATGAGCAATTTTTTGTTTTTTAGATGAACACTTATTTCACTCCACATAAGTATGTCGAATAACGAAATTAAACAAACAAAAAAGACGATACTGTTTAGCAACAAACTTTCAACTTGCATTCAACATTCATACAGAACAACACACTGATATATATACACATAAAGCCATTATACAAAAATATTTACAACATCAATTTTTAGAAAAACATGTATAGAAAAACATAGCATTGGAAATCAGCAAATAAAGAGTTTTAGTATGCTTGAGAGTCAATCGAGAATTCCTAATGCTGGGTAGAGGAGGTCTACGCGTTTCGATGACCCCTTGTTGTGGGGAAATCTCGTCAGGACCAAGCGCCTGTGAATGGAGAACAAAATTGGGTCAGCCATGGGGACCGGACTCTGCCTCTCAACGCTACAGTAGGGGTAAGGGAAACTATTCCTACCTTTCAGTTGCTGGGTTCTCTTTTGAAGGTAAAACTGTAACAAAAACATAACCTCTTTTAGCCTCTACTTCAAAAAAAGCATTAGCACTTTCCTGATTGTCACATTCATTCGTGAATACTCACATAGTTTAACGCATGTAGCGATTTACACAAGACTTGGTGTCACCAATTCGGGTGGAAGTGGAGATCTACAAGAATAGAAGGACTAGTCAGGGTGCATGGTAATTAAGCTGGTGGCGGTGGCCGCTATCGTTGGAACGGGAGCTACTTACATTTATCGTAGCGTGGAAACGGATTGGGTGCTGTTTCCCGGGTAGCACGGTGAAACGCCTCTTTGAATATTTCGTATCCTGAAAGGAAGGGAAGGCTCATGTCAGGTCTTCAGTGGGAAGACTATGAATAGTGGTTCTATTCTGCCACGGTGTTTCGATATACCTGTTAGGTTCTAGTACGCTGAGTCTATCGGGGAGTCCACGCTCTTCGGTCTCTGTCAATGAATGCAGCTGCCGGCACCATCTAGTCGGTGTCTCTGATCTCGTGCGTCTTGGTTTTTACTCACTTCCTGGTTCTAGGGATTGTGGGAATTGTAGTTTTAGAGGTCCGTCGTCAAGGAGACGAAGTGTGTTTTCATTTGACCTTGTGTAGCCGGGCTCACGGTCTGCGCAGGAAACCGCAACCCGAATGTGTTCATGTATCTTTAATAGATCTTGAAGTATTTATAAACGGTAAATCTCAGAGAGTTCATTAAGACCATTCGTCGCTGTATTGAACTTGACTATAAGCATGGCTTCATTGCGGGATAATTTCGCCTCGATGTCACCACCTCTGGGATCTTTTTCAATTTTCGCGATGACTGTCCATTTTAGTTCCTCTAATGTGTGTTCATGACTGATCCAATGGTTCACAAGTGGGGCAGTTGTCACTTTCTTTTTTATCCGCGATTTATGTTGAGTGATGCGGCATCTCACCTCCTGACTTGTTTTGCCGATGTATAACTTGTCGCAAGGACATTTTATGCCGTAGATCACGTATCTCGATTTACAGTTCGTGAACTTTTCATGTTTCCAGAACAATTGTTTATGTTGGAACAAGCATCCTTCTTCCGTACTTGCACAGCATATGCAGGACCCGCATTTGTGATGTCCCTGGATAGGTGGCAATCCTAGCATGGTGCTAATTGTTGGTAGGTTCTGCTTTATTGCTGCTCGGACTAGATGGTTGGCAACGCTTTGGTCCTTTTTAAAGGCGAATAATGGCTTCTCTTTTAGTGTCTCATCCACATTTTCCACCAAATGCCAATTTTGTAAGATGGTTTTCTTGAGTTGGTTCGAGTTGGGGCAAAATGTGGAGACACATACTATCCTGTTGAGAGTTGGCTTTGTCCTTTTGACTAGTAGTGTATCTCGGGGGATCCACCAAACTCTCTTCATTGTTCTTCTTAGTAGTTTTATGGGATAGCCTCTTGACGCTAGATTGTCTGTCAGGTTAGCAGCGTGGAACATATATTCGTCTTTGAAATGACAATTCCTTTTGATCCGCAAATACTGTCCAAAGGGGAGGTTTTCTTTTAAATTTCGCGGGTGATTGCTATTGAAATGTAAAGCCTTATTTCTGTCTGTCAATTTTTTGTATAATGTCGTCACCAAGCCTTCATCTGTTGGATATACCTCGACGTCGAGGAATGACATTTTAACTTTTGAAAAGTTCATGCTGAATTTGATTTCCTCTGTTCTTGTGTTGAGCCACACGTGAAATTCCTTAAGGTCCTCTTCGGACCCTCTCCAAGTCGTCATTGACGTCGTCAATGTATCGACTCCAACTGGTGATTTTATCGGAGAATGGATTCGACTGGTACACAAATTTCTCTTCGTATAGTGACATAAATAATACAGCTAATTCTGGGGCGAAAGGACACCCCATGGCTACACCGCTTATCTGGTAGAAAAAATCTCCGTTAAAATTGAAATAAATATTTTAAATTATTTCAAATCACCAGTTGGAGTCGATACATTGACGACGTCTTCCTAACTTGGAGAGGGTCCGAAGAGGACCTTAAGGAATTTCACGTGTGGCTCAACACAAGAACAGAGGAAATCAAATTCAGCATGAACTTTTCAAAAGTTAAAATGTCATTCCTCGACGTCGAGGTATATCCAACAGATGAAGGCTTGGTGACGACATTATACAAAAAATTGACAGACAGAAATAAGGCTTTACATTTCAATAGCAATCACCCGCGAAATTTAAAAGAAAACCGCCCCTTTGGACAGTATTTGCGGATCAAAAGGAATTGTCATTTCAAAGACGAATATATGTTCCACGCTGCTAACCTGACAGACAATCTAGCGTCAAGAGGCTATCCCATAAAACTACTAAGAAGAACAATGAAGAGAGTTTGGTGGATCCCCGAGATACACTACTAGTCAAAAGGACAAAGCCAACTCTCAACAGGATAGTATGTGTCTCCACATTTTGCCCCAACTCGAACCAACTCAAGAAAACCATCTTACAAAATTGGCATTTGGTGGAAAATGTGGATGAGACACTAAAAGAGAAGCCATTATTCGCCTTTAAAAAGGACCAAAGCGTTGCCAACCATCTAGTCCGAGCAGCAATAAAGCAGAACCTACCAACAATTAGCACCATGCTAGGATTGCCACCTATCCAGGGACATCACAAATGCGGGTCCTGCATATGCTGTGCAAGTACGGAAGAAGGATGCTTGTTCCAACATAAACAATTGTTCTGGAAACATGAAAAGTTCACGAACTGTAAATCGAGATATGTGATCTACGGCATAAAATGTCCTTGCGACAAGTTATACATCGGCAAAACAAGTCAGGAGGTGAGATGCCGCATCACTCAACATAAATCGCGGATAAAAAAGAAAGTGACAACTGCCCCACTTGTGAACCATTGGATCAGTCATGAACACACATTAGAGGAACTAAAATGGACAGTCATCGCGAAAATTGAAAAAGATCCCAGAGGTGGTGACATCGAGGCGAAATTATCCCGCAATGAAGCCATGCTTATAGTCAAGTTCAATACAGCGACGAATGGTCTTAATGAACTCTCTGAGATTTACCGTTTATAAATACTTCAAGATCTATTAAAGATACATGAACACATTCCGGTTGCGGTTTCCTGCGCTGACCGTGAGCCTGGCTACACAAGGTCAAATGAAAACACACTTCGTCTCCTTGACGACGGACCTCTAAAACTACAATTCCCACAATCCCTAGAACCAGGAAGTGAGTAAAAACCAAGACGCACGAGATCAGAGACACCGACTAGATGGTGCCGGCAGCTGCATTCATTGACAGAGACCGAAGAGCGTGGACCCCCGGATAGACTCAGCGTACTAGAACCTAACAGGTATATCGAAACACCGTGGCAGAATAGAACCACTATTCATAGTCTTCCCACTGAAGACCTGACATGAGCCTTCCCTTCCTTTCAGGATACGAAATATTCAAAGAGGCGTTTCACCGTGCTACCCGGGAAACAGCACCCAATCCGTTTCCACGCTACGATAAATGTAAGTAGCTCCCGTTCCAACGATTGCGTCCACCGCCACCAGCTTAATTACCATGCACCCTGACTAGTCCTTCTATTCTTGTAGATCTCCACTTCCACCCGAATTGGTGACACCAAGTCTTGTGTAAATCGCTACATGCGTTAAACTATGTGAGTATTCACAAATGAATGTGACAATCAGGAAAGTGCTAATGCTTTTTTTGAAGTAGAGGCTAAAAGAGGTTATGTTTTTGTTACAGTTTTACCTTCAAAAGAGAACCCAGCAACTGAAAGGTAGGAATAGTTTCCCTTACCCCTACTGTAGCGTTGAGAGGCAGAGTCCGGTCCCCATGGCTGACCCAATTTTGTTCTCCATTCACAGGCGCTTGGTCCTGACGAGATTTCCCCACAACAAGGGGTCATCGAAACGCGTAGACCTCCTCTACCCAGCATTAGGAATTCTCGATTGACTCTCAAGCATACTAAAACTCTTTATTTGCTGATTTCCAATGCTATGTTTTTCTATACATGTTTTTCTAAAAATTGATGTTGTAAATATTTTTGTATAATGGCTTTATGTGTATATATATCAGTGTGTTGTTCTGTATGAATGTTGAATGCAAGTTGAAAGTTTGTTGCTAAACAGTATCGTCTTTTTTGTTTGTTTAATTTCGTTATTCGACATACTTATGTGGAGTGAAATAAGTGTTCATCTAAAAAACAAAAAATTGCTCATTGATATGATGCTCTTTATGTAAAAATAATTAAACTCATTGGATTTATTCCGGACAAAACATCTCCCGAGAGTTGCTGTTTCAGTCAGTGATTCGAGTGATCATCCGTGGTCCAAGTTGAAGTAGTGTGGCAATATTGGTACTATTTTTGGTTTATAGTTAATTGATGGTGAGGCTTGTCCTTATTGCCAGTGAGCCCAGACCCTGTCTTGGTTTTGGCCATTTATTAACAACACTGCAATACTAAAACTGCACTACAAGTGTACAACGAAAACACTACAACTCTAAAGGGACAACACAACAGCTCTACACCTGCATACCTCACTCAAACAGCAGAACTACAAAAACACCACAATTGTACAACTGCACCAGCTCCATACATGCACAACTAGTTCATTAACCCTATTATGCCATTGTAAGAACTGGCTTCGCCACCACAATTACACCAAATGTGCCCCCCTACAAGAACCCTGCAACAATCTATATTTGCAGAGCTACAATTGTATGACTGCAACACAACAAATTAATTTTGTTGCATGATTTAAAACACGAGGTAACAGACTAATACTACTGGCCCAAACTGATTAACAGAGTCTTAAAACAACTGTTAATTAGAGTAGATTGTTTTTTTTTAAATACAGATGAAAATAAATTCAGCACCTTTTGCCACAGTGCATCTCACAGTATCCAAAAAAATAAAAACGAATTGCATACCCTTGAACTACGGCTATATAACTAGTATAACACTAGTCTACAACTGCACATCTACAGCACTAAAATATATATGCAATGGATCAATGCAACAAAGAAACTGCAACAGCACAACAAATCTAAAGCTGCATAACTACACTGAATAAGTACAACAGCAATAACACTACCAGAGTAAACTTACAACAGCTACAGAGACGCACAACTACACTGCTACTCCACAATTGTACATAAGCAACCCCAAAGTTATTATAAAAGAACGTTACAACTAAAGCAATACCACAACTGTATAAAACTACAAATGTACAACTACTACTACATTACCTTAACTACCGCATCTTTAAAACTCTGAAATTGCAAAACTGACACTCATTTCTTTGACAACACCACACCTTTACAGCTAAAGTAATATTACAGTTATGTAACTTAACACTTACAACAACACAAAACAAAACATATATCTGCAACTACTACAAATGTGCTGCAAAAACACCACTAAAACATTTAACACCGACCAGTCCAAATGTACTACAATCACTTAAAACATGTATCTGCAACTAGTAAACATGTACTTCAACAACAATACACCTAAAAATATACATTTTCAAAGATTACAAATGTACTACAACAACAATACCACTAAAATATATATCTACACCAACTACAAATGTACTTCAACAAGAATACCACTAAAACAAAGAACTGTAACTATTACAAATTTGCGACAACAGCAATGCCACTAAAACATATAAATGCATCTACTACAAATGTAATACAACAAAACCACTGAAACATATAGCTGCAACTCCTAAAAATGTGCTACAGTAACAATACCACTAAAACATATGTCTGCAACTACTACAACTGTAATACAACAATACCACTAAAAATATAAATGAGCAACCAATTCAAATGTACTACAACAACATCACTAAAATATATACCTGCACCTACTACAAATGCACTAAAACAATACCACTAAAACACATTCCTGCAACTATTACCAATTTGCTACAACAATATTACAACTGAAATCATATAACTGCAACAACTACAAATGTGCTACATCAACACTACCACTAAAAGCATAAAACTGCATAGCTACACATCAGAAGACCTGTGCAGTTACACCATTATAGCAGCACACCAACAGTATGTTTCTACAACTAAATAGCCATGTTAACACTACAACTACAAGACCTCAAGCACAATACAACACATACACAGCAGCACAACTTCAATTCTGCACAATTGCACAATATTTTCATACATGTAGCTTAACTGTTACACAACTACAAAACTTGAGAAAAGCACAACTAACATTAATATATCTGGACATCTACAAAGATTCTAAAACTACAAAAATAATTACTGAACGAGCTTCCATGCCGTGACTATATTTGAGGAAACCAGATCATCTCACTTCCTCCCAGTAGAGTAAAAAACAAAGCTAAGGTTTGTGTGCATGGTCTACAGTGCCTATGCGGAGGTTGAGAAGAGCATAAGCCTGGCCGGTGAACTCCGCTCCGCTCACGCAGTTTACAGAGTTTTCCACACTCCACGTTACGCGGAGCTTGCGGAGTTCTGAAAAGCTCCGCCCGCATAGCAGAGCAGAGTTCTTTTTCTCGCTCGTGTTTTTCAACGTCAAGTTGGCGAGCGCGAGTGAGGAAAATCCACCTCCAGGTGAGATTTCCTCGTTCGCAATCGTCAACATTATGTTGGCAAGAGCGAGCGTGAAAAAGAAACCTCCCAGTGAAATTTCTCAATGCAGAGTGGTCAGGGTTCTCATTGCGAGTGGTCGCGTATGCTTGAGACTGCTCGCGTTGAGAAACTGCCCGTTCACATTGAGAAAGCTGCCACTTGAGTAAAAGGAAAGCAGCGCCCGCTTGCACTGTGCATGGTGCCGTTCGCGATGATTGCACAGTGCGGACAAGCATCTGCCACTGAAAATCACTGTGAACAGCATTTTTCTATCGCACTCCACCGCTTGCAGAGCTCCAAGTGGCGCGGCAGAGTTTTTTTCCACTTTGCAGAGTTTTGCGTAGCTCAAATCTGTGAACTCCGCCCAGGTGACCTACAACGGTTGCCCCTCACTGCCCTCTAGATCTGGTGTCTAGATCAGGCAGTGCAAATTAAGCTGTCTAAATAAGCTTCGAACACAAAAACTTTGGGTGAAGAGCATCACGTCCTTGACAGAGGGAGGCCCAAAGATGGCTTCAGCTTAAAGCTGATGTGCCTTCCCAGACCGATAGCCATCTAAGGCACACTGAAGAGTCAGCTCTAAGGCTCAATGGGAGGCACTACTCATTGCCTCTTCAACTGCAAGCTGGAGCTTACACAGCTGTGCCACGCTGGCACCACTGTCCCTGGTCCCCTAACTGAGGAACTCTACCACGCGGAAGGGTTACTCCATCACAATGATGAGGGATATCCCGTCCACCGAAATATAAATCCCACTATATCCTATGGGATATATATTTCAGCTGTCACCACAGTGCCGCAGTAACCCATCCGCCGGGATCTAAATCAGGCCATAAACATGTGTAGATACTACAAAAACACACCAGCACAACAACTGCAGTTCTACACAAGCACTACTGACAAATGCACAATCCTATCATTTCATAACTGTACGCTGTCATACCTCTACTAGTGTACAGCCTTTCAGTCACAAAACTCTACATCTGTATAACCCTACAACTGCCCAACTCTATGGGACAAATACAAGCACCCTACCATAATTATACATCGTATACACTACAGAAGTTGCATTCTACAAAAGTACAATTGCAACTATTTAGCCTATCACAGTACCGTCTGCATCCTGTTGACACGAGCAACTGACTACCTCCAGGCTAGTTGTACACACAAAACATGTCACACAATGAAAGCCAAACCTTATCTATTCACCAGTGTGTGAGATATTTAGGGCCTGGTTACGATGTCGGTTTGAAAGCTTTCCGACCGACTCCTTATCGGAAACGGTTCCAACGGACTGGCTATCGGAGGTTCTGACCAACCAATTATGATGCTTCTGAACACCGTTTGGAAAGTCTCCCATTGACTTCAATGAGAGCTTACGTTCCGACCGAACACACCGGATCCCATTGAAAAAAGGGGGTGGTTTCAGAAAACCATGCACCCTGTGGTGGGCAACCCATGGTGCCCGTCACACTATGCATGGTTCTGCAGGGGGGTCCCTTGGGTACCCCCATACCCCCAAACGGAGACCTGTGGATGAAGAGGGGCCTGCTAGGGGCCCCCAAAGTCAGTTTACAACAGCCTTTTCATGTCGGACAGAACAAGTCGGGAAGGCTGTCGGAATAAGACATCGTAATATGTTGGTCGGGAACACTGTCCGTTGAGCTGTACAAATCGGCTCGAACTGACTTGGAGTTTCTGAATGCCGGTCGGAACCGAGTAAGAATGACAGAACGGTTACCTTTCCATCACAATCTGTCGGACGGAAATGGCTCTGACTCAGTATGGAAACATGGGTTCCGACACCTTTTGGGAAAATCCGAATATCGTTCGGAGCCTTTCCGACCGACATCATAATAAAGCCCTTAGCCTTTAATACTTGTATTTATTTAGCCTGCGACAATGTGTTCACCAATTTGTCAAATAAGGGACCGGTGAAAGAGAAAAGCGTGGCTATTTCTCCAGGATAGCACGATTTGTGGAGGTGCTGAATCCAAGACCAACATTCACTGCTCTGCCCTCGAGCCAGGACTGGTCCTGAAGAGCACCCCCGCACCCCTCTCCGGGATGTCATTCTCTTGGAAGAGGGGGCTTTTATGTGGGAGGCAATCTGCCTAGAAGCTCTGCACTCAGACAGCAGTCTTTTTAAATACATGCCTGGTCCATAATTTATGAAATCCCTCCCCCTCTTCATTCAGACTGAGATACCAAGAGATTTTGCAAAGCCTTGAAAAAAACGATGCAGCGCGTTGAATTACTCCAAGTCGCAAACCGTGTAGGAAGGTGTCACAACGACTGTATGATGTCATCAGTGATGTCATTGATAATGTCAATTGAGAATGAGGATGTTTTTCTGTCTCTAAACTGAAATTCACGTTTATATGACTTGCTCTGCACTCGAATCACATATGTATACTGTCATTGAGCTATTGCAATTGAAACAAAATAATTAAGCTGCATTTAAGTGTTTTCTGGCTTCGGTTAACTAGACTTCAATTAGTCCTTGTCGCCAATTTGTTTAAAATGGATGTCTCGTCATGATGTTCATTTATTTCTCGGTCTATTTTTTTTTTGTTTCACACTATAAGCAGCAAGACACGAATTGTTTATTTCTGTATGAGAAATGATTCTCGATAAACTGCTAAAGGACACCTTTTGGTAACAGCTCAGGGCTTTTCCTGCTAACACACTGAATTGCATTCATAAACAATGGCTCTCTGTGGTTATGTGAGTCGCCTGTTCTAACACCTCAGGACGGCTTTAGGCCAGAAGGGGCGAGTCAGTATTCATGCGGTGGGCTAATGCCAAGGGGATAGAGTCATGTGACGTTTTAAACTGGGAACATGTGATTTGTTCGAGCAATGGTCATACCATGCTGGCTTTCCAATTTTATAAGATGCAGTGATGAAAATGGCTGTATAAACCCTCAAGTTTGGGAGTGAGCCAGAGGTCTGTCCTGAGCCTCCAGGGATGCTGTCTGATCACTTGCTGATCTTGCTGTGCAGTTGAGACTTAGCATTTCGCCGGTTTTTGCTCGTTCTTTTAATATTCTAGATTTAATAGCTTTGATGTAACTCAACGAGATAACTGCTGCGTCTGCATTTTCATTATTTCTGTTTCGTACCTTTGAAGTTCTTGTAATAAACCTTCATCATTTTCCTAAATTTCTGATCTCAAAGTCCCATTTTAAATTAGTATTTTCTAGGGGTGGGCGAAATACTCTGCTCCGTCAGCGGAGTTTGCGGAGTTTTGCGCACTCCACACTCCATGCAGAGTGCGGAGTTTCAAAAAACTCAGCGAAGTGCCGCAGAGCGTAGTTTTTTCTATTGAGTGGCTCGCCAACAGTAAGTTGGGAAGCGTTCGTGGGAAAAATCACCCGCTAGACCTCCTCCCGGCTGACTTTTCATCAGGGGCAGTTGCGGCGGGTCACAAACGCTCTCGTTGAGTAATCTGCTGTTCGGGTTGAGGAAGCTGCCACTCAAGTAGAATGTCTATTCGAGCGGTAGAAAGCAGCAGTGCCCTCTGGCCCGATGCATACTGTTGTTTGTGCTGATTTTACAGCTCGGGACAAACACCCAACATTAGAAAAACAGTGTGAGCAGCACAAATAACAGACTCTGCTGTTGGCTTAACTCTGTGGAGCGCGGCAGAGTTTTTCTGGCACTTCCCGGAGTTCTGCGGTGTAAAACTCAGCAAACTCTGCCCAGGCTCTGCCTAGTGCTGTGCCCTTACACACAGGTTGACGCAGGCAGCCGAGTAGAGTTATGTGTTCTTCTTTATTAGATGCAAGAGAATAAGAACATCAGTCCATATCCCTATTCCAGCCTGCCTGCTGCTCGGCCAGTCTCCAGCAGTCACCACTCATCCACACAGGCACCCAGGCACTCCAATACCAGCTCTCACTCTGCCTGAGCAGCTAGGAGACAACTAGGCTGGATTACTTACCATGACACTTAAGAGGATGTAACACTTAGAGCTAGATGTAGGTAATCACAATTTACCGATTCTTAAATACCGAATTTTACCGATTCGGTATTTAAGAATCGGTAAATGTGATGTAGGTAATAAATCTGTAAAAGTTACTGATTCGGTAATATTCCTTATTAACGAATCGGTAATACCGATTCGGTAATGAAGAATACCTTCCCATTCATTCCTATGGACCTGGAGGCCCATAGGAATGAATGGGAAGCCATTCACTGTTACAGATTCGTTAAATACAGAATCGGTAATAGCTGGAGCATATTCAAGCGTGTCAGGGTGTCACATTGACACCCTATTGCACCCCTGAATCATGCATGTGTGCACATGTGACGCACATACATGCCCCAAGGGCATGTAGGTCTGCCGCTTGGCACTTTTAAAAAAGCAAATAATTGCTTTTTTAAAGGTATTCGATATTTACCACCAACTTGTAGTTGGTGGTAAATAACGAATCCTTAAAGCAGAAATGCACTCACTTGAGAGCTTCCTACATGGGTTTTAAGGATTCGGTATTTTACCGATTACTTAAAATAACGAATCGGTAAATTAACGAATATTTATTTTGGGCTTCCTACATTGGAAAGGGCTAAATACCGGTCGGTAACGGGAAAATTACCGATTTTCGGCCGTTACCGACCAGTATTAAGCTTCCTACATCTGGCCCTAAGTATTTTCTTGTTGATGGTATTTCGAAAAGTTGACTTGAATCTTCTGTCTAGGGATGCATTAATTAATAGGTTTTGATGTTAACACTGTTTCTGTTTCACCCAATATTGGGTGCACCCCAGTCATGCAGAGTGTCTAGGGGTTCAGGAAGTACACAGATGACGTCAGTAATTTCATCAACAATGTCATTTATACATCATGAGTGTGCACTGCGTGAGGTCATAAGCAGTGCATGGTGGTGCACACATTGTAGTTACTTCAGTAAACTGTAGCTGGCTAACTTCTGAGGTTATTTTTGTTTATTTATTACCATTAGTGAGTGTGGGGCGGGACAGCGACTCATGAAAGGTGATCTCTGGAGTGGGTCACGATGCCTCTCCCATTATTGGAAACGTCTTCAGCAATGTCATTAAAGATGTCATTTCACATGTCATCCATGATGTAACACGAGAGGACATGCGCAGAGCATGCTTAGGGTGCAAGTTATACGCACCTCAGTAAACTATAAACAGTGATTTTTAGTGGTGTTTTCTTTTTTAAATGTCAGTTTTTTACCATATTTTAACACCTAACTGTAACGTCACTTTAACCTTTGTTTTTTTGCTGTGACTATGTATCTATATATGTTATCATTTTCAGAAGTTCACATGTTTTTCAATGGATAGGTTTGTGAAAAGTTTCTTGAAAATAAGAAAAGAGCAGGCCTATTGTTGTTATAAGCAGGGTGGCTTCTGCGGTCGCATGTCAAATAAGTGAAGGGATGCACACCATTCTTTTTATTTTTTGTTCTTCAAGTGATTCCAGCCTTTATAAAGTTCGCGTGCAGAATGGTTATTCTGGCCAGCCCCTTTGCCATTTAGAAAGATAAACCTGTTTAGGGTGGAGCTCCATTCAGCTCCATGAAGCCATTTGCACAGCGTCATGCCGCCCTTGGCGTGCATGTTTATTTCGAAGGTAGTTTAACCATTTATCAGTAGTAATCCTAATGTTGCTTCCAATTTTTTCGCTTATCTTAATCATGTGCATTTTCATCTTCCTTTATCCAAATCCACCAACACGATTGATGTGCCAATTTTCAGCTTTCTATTATTAGCGGTCGCATGGCACATTTCCAAAGAAGTGCCACCGCAAGAAGCAGAAATGATCCTGTGATTCTGCAGTCAATAAAGATGGCCTCCAGGGAAACTGAAGGAAAAATGGATGAAGGAAACAGTTCTGCAGCCGCTGGAATGTGTTCAGAACAGGGGTCTTCAAACTGGGGGGCGGTCCCCCGTAGGGGGGCCTCAAGTGATACCAGGGTGGGCACCAGGCTCCAGCTAAAAATAGCATTTTGCTGATAACAGTGCTTTGTTTTGGGGGGTTGGGAAAGTAAGCTGTTCTGTAATGGCCCATCACTAACATCTTTTGTCATTTACATTATGCCTGGGCGTAGTTGGCGAAGGTTTGCTACGTGGAACTCCGCAAAGTTACAAAAAAACTCCTCAAAGTTCTGCGAGCGGTGGAGTGCAGTGTGAACTGCAGTTTGTGTTGGCATTCCTGCCGCTCGGGTAGAAATTCTATCCAAGCGGCAGCTCGCACTCGCAAACTTGCCGTTCGCGATCGCAAACTTACTGTTCATGCTCGCGAGTGGAGAAGAAACTCTGGTGCACATCGCGAAGCTGAGTTTTTTTCACTACGTGAGCTGCAGAAAACTCTGCAAACTCTGCGAACTGAGTGAAGTTCACCACCCGGAATTTCAAATCCTGGCAGGGAGAAGGCGCCAAAAGTGAAGGGACTCCAAATATTTTTTAAAACCCCCACCTTCATTTCTAATAATCACAATGTGGATACCTTTTCACTGGCCCATTAATATTAAACATCGTGCCATTAAGGAGCAGTTGGGACAACGGCCCGTATCAATCAAGGCTATGCACAAAGGGCGATTTTGTCCAACATTAAACGTCACGGGTATTAATAGTGAATAGCTTTCCTGCCTACGAAGCCTGATGGCTGCAACATTCCGCGAGAGCTCTGTGGACTTGCAATGTTTGTTTACAGATCATCATCAGGGATTTAAAAGATCAACAGCAGCTTTTCTGGTGTAAATACTGCTTCCTGTATTCAGCATAGAGCTGCTGGGGTCGGGCATGTTTATTATCCCTGTCAATGACCTCTTCGACTGATCCCGCTGATGCGCATTGATTGGATGTGACACAACTGTGTGCCTTGAAGGGATCCCACTGCTGCTCATTGGTTGGGTATAACATGACTGCGTGCCTGGAAGGGATCCCACTGCTGCTCATTGATTGGGTGTGACACAACTGTGTGCCTTGAGGGGATCCCACTGCTGCTCATTGATTGGGTGTGACATGACTGCGTATGTGGAAGGGTTCAAGCTGCTGCTCATTGGTTGGGTGTGAAACGACTGCTGGCCTGGAAGGGATCCTGCTGCTGCTCATTGGTTGGGTATAACATGACTGTGTGCCTGGAAGAGATCCCACTGCTGCTCATTGGTTGGGTATAACATGACTGCGTGCCTGGAAGGGATCCCACTGCTGCTCATTGGTTGGGTATAACATGACTGCGTGCTTGGAAGGGATCCCACTGCTGCTCATTGGTTGGGTGTGATATGATTACTTGCCTGGAAGGGATCCTGCTGCTGCTCATTGGTTGGGTGTGACACGACTGCGTGCCTGGAAGGGATCCCACTGCTGCTCATTGGTTGGGTGTGATATGATTTCAGAGATCCTGCTGCTGCTCATTGGTTGGGTATAACATGACTGTGTGCCTGGAAGAGTTTCCACTGGTGCTCATTGGTTGGGTGTGACACAACTGTGTGGCTGAAAGGGATCCTGCTGCTTCTCTTTGGTTGGGTGTGACATGACTGCATGCCTGGAAGGGATCCCTCTGCTGCTCATTAGTTGGGTGAGACACAACTGTGTGCCTAGAAGGGATCATGCTGCTGCCCTTTAGTTGGGTCTGACATGACTGCTTGCCTTGAAGGGATCCCACTGCTGCTCATTGATTGGGTGTGCAACATTGGTGCACCTGTTATGGATCCTGCTGCTGCTCTTTAGTTGGTGGTCGATATAACTGCTTGCCAGGAAGGGATCCTGATGCTGCTTCTCTTTGATTGGGTGTGACACAAATGTGTGCCTGGAAAGGATCCTGCTGCTGGTCATTGGTTGGGTGTGACATGACCCCGTGCCTGGAAGACATCCCTCTGCTGCTCATTGGTTGGGTGTGACACAAAAGTGTGCCCGGAAGGGATCTCGCCACTGTTCATTGATTGGATGTGACATGACTGCCTTCCAGAGAGGGATCTAACTGCTGCTCTTCATTTGATTGTGACATGACTGTGTGCCTGTAATGGATCCCGCTGTGGTTCATTGGTTGGGTGTGACATGACTGTGTGCCTAGAAGGGATCCCACTACTGTTCATTGATTGTATGTGACATGACTGCATGCCTGGAAGGGTTCCTGCTGCTGTTCATCGATTGTGTTGACATTACTGCATGCCTGGAATGGACTCCGCTGCAGTTCATTGGTTGGGTGTGACATGATTGTGTGTCTGGAAGGGATCATGCTGCTGCTCTTTAGTTGAGTGTGATATGTCTGCGTGCCTTGAAGAGCTCCTGCTGCTCCTTATTGGTTGGGTGTGACACAACTGCGTGCCTGGTAGGGATTCCATTCCGGCTTATTGATTTGGTGTGACATGACTGGTTGCCTGGAAGGGATCCCGCTGCTGATCATTGGTTGGGTGTGACATGACTGGTTGCCTGGAAGGGATCCCGCTGCTGATCATTGGTTGGGTGTGACACGAATGCTTGCCTGTAAGAGATCCTACTGCTGCTCAGTGGTTGTGTGTCACATGACTGCATGCCTGGAAGGGATCCTGCTGCTGCTTCTCTTTGATTGGGTGTGACAAAACGGTGTCCCTGTAAGGGATCCTGCTGCTTCTCATTGGTTGGGTGTGACATTCGTGCATGCCCAGAAGGGATCTAACTGCACATTGATTGGGTGTGACCTTATTGGGTGCCTGAAAGGGATCCTGCTCATTGGTTGGGTGTAACACAACTGGGTGCCTGGAAGGGATCCTGCTGCTGCTGTTTAGTTGATTGTGAAA
The DNA here is from genome assembly GCF_964263255.1 of Lissotriton vulgaris. Taxonomy (NCBI): domain Eukaryota; kingdom Metazoa; phylum Chordata; class Amphibia; order Caudata; family Salamandridae; genus Lissotriton; species Lissotriton vulgaris. Next base: position 80,865 of record NW_028241621.1, read on the forward strand.
TGAATGTGTGCCTGGAAGGGATCCCACTGCTGTTCATTGATTGTGTGTGACATCACTGCATGCCTGTGTTAAAATATAATGTCTGCTAGTGCTTTTCCCTGTCCAATTAGATCAAGCAGTTTCTTGTGAGCCTGACACTTAATTACTGCTACCTGCTTGGGGAGGAGGACCGCTTCTGTTAATGCGGAGACTAGATCTCCGTGTAGGATGGATGTGCCGTGTGACGTCAGGAACCCTCTTTCACTCCAAAGGAGCCCGAACCACCCAAAAGGTGTACTGGCTATCAGTGTATATGTTGACTGTTGTGCCGGCTGCTAAAATGCAAGTTCGTGTAAGGGCGATGAGCTCAGCTGCCTGGGCAGATCGTTGGGCGATGCGGGCTGTTTCTACACGACCAGCTGAGGAACACCAACCCTTCAACACGACCAGCTGAGGAGCACCTACCCATCAACACTACCAGCTGAGGAGCAACGACCCATCAACACTACCAGCTGAGGAGCAACGACCCATCAACACTACCAGCTGAGGAGCAACGACCCATCAACACGACCAGCTGAGGAGCACCTACCTATCAACACGACCAGCTGAGGAGCACCAACCCAGCAACACGACCAGCTGAAGAGCACCAACCCAGCAACACTACCAGCTGAGGAGCAACGACCCATCAACACGACCAGCTGAGAAGCATCTACCTATCAACATGACCAGCTGAGAAGCACCTACCCATCAACACTACCAGCTGAGGAGCAACGACCCATCAACACTACCAGCTGAGGAGCAACGACCCATCAACACGACCAGCTGAGGAGCACCTACCTATCAACACGACCAGCTGAGGAGCACCAACCCAGCAACACGACCAGCTGAAGAGCACCAACCCAGCAACACTACCAGCTGAGGAGCAACGACCCATCAACACGACCAGCTGAGAAGCATCTACCTATCAACATGACCAGCTGAGAAGCACCTACCCATCAACACTACCAGCTGAGGAGCAACGACCCATCAACACTACCAGCTGAGGAGCAACAACCCATCAACACGACCAGCTGAGGAGCACCTACCCATCAGCACTACCAGCTGAGGAGCAACGACCCATCAACACTACCAGCTGAAGAGCAACGACCCATCAACACGACCAGCTGAGGAGCACCTACCTATCAACACGACCAGCTGAGGAGCACCAACCCAGCAACACGACCAGCTGAAGAGCACCTACCCATCAACACTACCAGCTGAGGAGCAACGGCCTATCAACAGGACCAGCTGAGAAGCATCTACCTATCAACATGACCAGCTGAGAAGCACCTACCCATCAACATGATTAGCTGAGGAGCACCTACCCACCAACATGACCAGCTGAGGAGCAACGACCCATCAACACGACCAGCTGAGGAGCACCTACCCATCAACACGACCAGCTGAGGAGCAACGACCCATCAACACAACCAGCTAAGGCGCACCTACCCTTCAACACGACCAGCTGAGGAGCAACGACCCATCAACACTACCAGCTGAGGAGCAACGACCCATCTACACGACCAGCTGAGGAGCACCTACCCATCAACACGACCAGCTGAGGAGCAACGACCCATCAACACAACCAGCTAAGGCGCACCTACCCTTCAACACGACCAGCTGAGGAGCAACGACCCATCAACACAACCAGCTAAGGCGCACCTACCCTTCAACACGACCAGCTGAGGAGCAACGACCCATCAACACAACCAGCTAAGGCGCACCTACCCATCAACACGACCACGGTGTCTCTTTGTTGAGGATTGGCAAGTGAAGGAACCAGGTAAGGAGCTTGTGAGGACCAACTCTATAACGCGACCAGGTGAGGAGCCTGGAAGCATCAAGCTCCGAAAGGCCATGCCTGGCGTCTTTCTCTGCGTCTCGCTCTGGACTCTTCCACTGGGGGTCTCTAAAGCAGCCCCCACTGGGCCTCAAGAGGGGACAATATCCCCCGAGTGGTCCCGGTGAGACGCTTTCATTCCTGCGGCTTAGTGCCCGGTTACTTTGTTATATTGTGAACCCCTTGCCTAATGCCTGGATCCTGTCAATCACCCAGAGCATCCCGCTCCCGCGCTTATCACTTTAATGCATATTGGGGATTTGGCTTACTTGTGTTTCCCTCAAAAACATTTCAGTCTAATAAAGACTCCTGCTTTGATGTTAAGCCTCGGAGGCTCCATCACTGTTACACAACGGCTCTTTCTAAAATGTACTGTTTCGATGCTTTGGAGCCCAGCGCTGCCTCTCAGGCGCCTTGTGATCTTATGCACAGAGCGGGCAAGGGGAGCACCTTGCCGTGGAAGAGGCCTGTGGTGAGAGCTCGTGCCTCGTAGGTGGGCACTTTACCCAGCTGGCCGGGGGTCCAGCGGGCGAGGTACCGCAATACCACCCTGCAGAGGTGCAGACCCCGTGGTGCCACCCGTCCACGGTGGCACCGCGGTGGCAAGAAGATGTGAAGTTAGGATTGTAAATCACCCCCCCACACACACACACACACACACACACACACACGATGGTGTGAGTCGATCTGTTACAGCCCGTATTGATGCAGGTCCATTTGTTTGTATTGAATATTTTGACATCCATCTGTCCAGCGCAGGTGGGAGGCAGAGGCACAGGGCGGGGGTCACTAGATCCACTGAGGCCTAGCCAGCTCCCAGGGCTGAGGCTAACTGGGGACATTAATAGGCAAGGTCAAAGGGCATCGCCAACGCCCGATCACCTCTAGGAGCCTCCAGTGCCATGCCAAGAGGTGGCACCAATCCCTGCACCCCCGGTGCCACCTGCATTGCTGAATATGAGCCATGTTGTCAGTGACACGTCACAAGCTCCCACCCCACCCTGCAGACGTAGGGAGACAGCGGCGCGGTGTGCGTTGCGCCCTGCGTTGTCAGAGCAGAGTAAAGCCCGCGCGCCCTGCGAACAGAGCTGTTGCGCCCTCTCAAAGACGCTGCGCTGACAGGGCTCAGGCAGACAGCAGTGGATGCCAGGGTGAACTTAAGGCAACTCTATGCACTTGCCTTACTTCATAACTACAGAGAGCCACAAGAGGGCGCCACATTCCAAGTAATCCCCTAAAGGACGCCTTTTGGTTAGGGGCGGGGCACAAGTCGAGGATACACTGGGTGGACGCCATTTGTTCTGTTTCTTTATAGCGCTTTACCACTACTCATCCCAATGCAGGGTGTCAGAGCGTTTTCATCACGGGCCCGATGTAGGTAAATCCCATTTACCGAATTTGAAATACCGAATTTTACCGATTCGGTATTTCAAAATCGGTAAATGGGATGTAGGTCCCAACATCTGGAATCGTTACCGATTCTTTACAAATTCGGTATTTACCGATTCGGTAAATACCGAATCGGTATTTGCTATTGAATCCTATGGGCCTTTGAAGCCCATAGGATTAAAGTCAAATACCGAATCGGTAAATACCGAATTTGGCAAGGGTGCAGGGGGTGTCACTTTGACACCCTCTAGCACCCCCAAAACGGGCATGTGTGCAATGTGGCACACAGACATGCCCTAAGGGCACGTCTGTCTGTCACATCGCACATGTGTACATGCACAGATGTGCATGTACACAGGAATCGGTATTTTACCATGGATTTGTATTCCATGGTAAAATACCGATTCTGTAAGCCATGTGCTGATGGAACATTGGCTACCTACATTGCATTTTCGGTAATTTTACCGATTCGTTATCATTACCGAATAGGTAAATATTACCGATTCGGTAAATTTACCGATTTGTTAATAATAACGATTCGGTAAAATTACCGAAAATGTGCCCCCACATCTCGATAGCCCTTTACCGATCGGAAACGGCCGAAAATCGGTATTTTCGGCCGATTCCGATCGGTAAAGGGCTACCTACATCGGGCCCCACATGTGCACATTATAAATTGAGAATACATCATATGTGTGTAAATCCATGTACCGGATGTCACATGAGTCAGTGAAGGTTACAAGGTACAGGAGTCACACGTCCTTCATAGCTCACTGTGCTACATTAGAAGGACTCTACTTTATGAACTGCAGGTAACAAAAGGACTCTGTGTTAAAAGTAGTAACCCACTTACCTATCTACTTAAAATAGAAATGTGTCATCGGCATGTTATACAATGTGCTTTGCAGGAGGCATATTAACCCTCTGTGCTGCTTATTTTCCAAACTGGAAATAGACAACACAGATCCCTCCAGCAAGTGCCTTAACCTTCAGAGTTATCTCAACATTATTATGGAATTTTGTAAAGCGTCCCCGGCGTGTCCCCGCACTGAGTGAGAAGTATGAAATGGCCAGACCATAATGGGCACACAAAGATCTCTGCAGCAGGTGCCTGAACCCCATAAGACATTTAAAATACAGACTTTGCAAATAATTAGGCATAACAGATTTACTGCCACATTTCTCCTTGTTGCTACTTTCCTTGTGGCAGAGTTAAAAAACAAATGTATACATCGAGGCCCACATTTTGCGTCAGGGTTGCGTCCGTTTTTTGGCTCAACCCCAACGCGAAATCTCATTTCTTAAATAGTGTAATATGAACGCATATACTCATTATAGACCTGCTAAACATATGTGAGGTCTTAAGATCTGATGTCACTTCCTGGGAGGTCATGGGATGTAATGCCACTTTCTGTGATCCCACGTGCGATGTCGCACGCTGTGATGTCACGCACTGTGATGTCACACATCATGATGTCACTTGCATACTGCCTAACTTACTTAGTGCCCCCACTTCTTCTTTAGGGCTGGTGCCCGGGTTAGGTGGGGGGGGGGGGGGGGGGGGGAGTAACAATCAAACAGCAGAGTATGCCTGCGCGGTGCAGTTTGTGGGCAACGGGACTCCTTAGAGGGGCAGTGGGACTCCTTAGAGGGGCAGTGGGACTCCTTAGAGGGGCAGTGGGGCTCCTTAGAGGGGCAGTGGGGCTCCTTAGAGGGGCAGTGGGACTCCTTGGAGGGGCAGCGGGACTCCTTAGAGGGGCAGCGGGACTCCTTAGAGGGGCAGTGGGACTCCTTGGAGGGGCAGCGGGACTCCTTAGAGGGGCAGTGGGACTCCTTAGAGGGGCAGTGGGGCTCCTTAGAGGGGCAGTGGAACTCCTTAGAGGGGCAGTGGGGCTCCTTAGAGGGGCAGTGGGGCTCCTTAGAGGGGCAGTGGGACTCCTTAGAGGGGCAGTGGGACTCCTTAGAGGGGCAGTGGAACTCCTTAGAGGGGCAGTGGGACTCCTTAGAGGGGCAGTGGGACTCCTTAGAGGGGCAGTGGGGCTCCTTAGAGGGGCAGTGGGACTCCTTAGAGGGGCAGTGGAACTCCTTAGAGGGGCAGTGGGACTCCTTAGAGGGGCAGTGGGACTCCTTGGAGGGGCAGCGGGACTCCTTAGAGGGGCAGCGGGACTCCTTAGAGGGGCAGTGGGACTCCTTGGAGGGGCAGTGGGGCTTCTTGGAGGGGCAGTGGGACTCCTTAGAGGGGCAGTGGGGCTCCTTAGAGGGGCAGTGGGGCTCCTTAGAGGGGCAGTGGGGCTCCTTAGAGGGGCAGTGGGACTGCTTAGAGGGGCAGTGGAACTCCTTAGAGGGGCAGTGGGACTCCTTAGAGGGGCAGTGGGACTCCTTGGAGGGGCAGCGGGACTCCTTAGAGGGGCAGTGGGACTCCTTAGAGGGGCAGTGGGACTCCTTGGAGGGGCAGCGGGACTCCTTAGAGGGGCAGTGGGACTCCTTAGAGGGGCAGTGGGACTCCTTGGAGGGGCAGCGGGACTCCTTAGAGGGGCAGCGGGACTCTTTAGAGGGGCAGCGGGACTCCTTAGAGGGGCAGTGGGGCTCCTTAGAGGGGCAGTGGGGCTCCTTAGAGGGGCAGTGGGACTCCTTAGAGGGGCAGTGGAACTCCTTAGAGGGGCAGTGGGACTCCTTAGAGGGGCAGTGGGACTCCTTGGAGGGGCAGTGGGACTCCTTAGAGGGGCAGTGGGACTCCTTAGAGGGGCAGTGGGGCTCCTTAGAGGGGCAGTGGAACTCCTTAGAGGGGCAGTGGGGCTCCTTAGAGGGGCAGTGGGGCTCCTTAGAGGGGCAGTGGGACTCCTTAGAGGGGCAGTGGGACTCCTTAGAGGGGCAGTGGAACTCCTTAGAGGGGCAGTGGGACTCCTTAGAGGGGCAGTGGGACTCCTTAGAGGGGCAGTGGGGCTCCTTAGAGGGGCAGTGGGACTCCTTAGAGGGGCAGTGGAACTCCTTAGAGGGGCAGTGGGACTCCTTGGAGGGGCAGCGGGACTCCTTAGAGGGGCAGCGGGACTCCTTAGAGGGGCAGTGGGACTCCTTGGAGGGGCAGTGGGGCTTCTTGGAGGGGCAGTGGGACTCCTTAGAGGGGCAGTGGGGCTCCTTAGAGGGGCAGTGGGGCTCCTTAGAGGGGCAGTGGGACTCCTTAGAGGGGCAGTGGGACTCCTTGGAGGGGCAGTGGGGCTTCTTGGAGGGGCAGTGGGACTCCTTAGAGGGGCAGTGGGACTCCTTAGAGGGGCAGCGGGACTCCTTAGAGGGGCAGTGGGGCTCCTTGGAGGGGCAGTGTTTCCTGCCCTGTCCTGCCCTGCCAGGGGCTTCTGAACACTGCCCCTTACTGGAACTCTTCCGCCCCCCGCCCCGGCCTTGGGCCCTGCATGTCAGTCCAGGGCCTGCCAGGAGGCCTCAGACGCCCCGCCCCCCGGGGGTTAATAAAGCAGCGATCGATTGTATTTTTAATGTTTAATGTCTCGCTGCATTTACCCTCCGCGCCGCGCGCCCGGTGCATTAGTGGAATGAGAGCGCTTCCATCCCAGCAGCGGCGCTGCTCCAACCCGAGGCCCCGGGCCCATAAATCTCCGCCAGGATTGATAATGGACCGCCCCCCCCCCCCCCCCCCTGCATGCACGCACCCCCCACCTCCACCCCAGAGGGAGCTCTCGCAGATTCGGAGATAGGCATGCCCTAGAAAAAGAGCTCGAGACATCTCTTAGGCATTCTTTTCAAACCCGGCGGATGTGGGGTGGAGTCAGTCGCACCAGCCCGGTGCCTCTGTATCTCTGGCAGGGCTGGGGCAGAATCAGTCACATGACAGGCTGGTGCCTCTGTATCCCTGGCAGGGCTGGGGCAGAATCAGTCACATGGCAGGCCAGTGCCTCTGATTAATAAAAAGTAGGGCTGGGGCAGAATCAGTCACATGACAGGCTGGTGCCTCTGTATCCCTGGCAGGGCTGGGGCAGAATCAGTCACATGGCAGGCCGGTGCTTCTGTATCCCTGGCAGGGCTGGGGCAGAATCAGTCAAATGACAGGCCGGTGCTTCTGTATCCCTGGCAGGGCTGGGGCAGAATCATTCACAAACAAGGCAGGTCCCTCTGAATCCCTGGCAGGGCTGGGGCAGAATCAGTCACATGCCAGGCGGGCACCTCTGAGTCTCAAGCAGTGCGTGGGAAGAATCAGTCACATGGCAGGCGGGCGCCTCTGAATCCCTGGCAGGGCTGGGACAGAATCAGTCACGTGGCAGGGGGGCACCTCTGAATCTCTGGTAGGGCTGGGGAAGAATCAGTCACGTGCAGGTGTTAGACCTGCCATTTCTTGGCGTGATTACCCCAGACTTTTTGCCTCCACCTCCTCTATGTTTTGTGCTGTGATAGATTGTGTTTGGCTAAATTAGATGCTTTGGGCACCTTGCCACTGCTGATCAGTGTCAAAGTGCAAGTGCTCCCTGTGTAAAGTGTAATGGTGATTGGTCGTCCATGATTTGTATGTTGCCTTACTAGTAAAGTCCCTAGTAAAGTGCACTGTGTGTGCCAGGGCTAGTAAAGCAAATGCTACTAGTGGGCCTGCAGCACTAATTGTGCCACCCACACCAGTGGCCCTAAAGAGAAAACTCAGGCCCGCCACCGCAGTGCTTGCACGCAGTTGGTTAAACTGCCATGTTGTCCTGACAAGTGCACCCACTTGCCAAAACTTACTCATCCCTTTTTATGCACACCAGACACCCCTATGGTAGGTCCAAGGTACCCCCCTGGGCAGGATGCAGTGTATGTGAAAGGTAGGACATGTACTAAGGTGCGTCCCATATCCTGGCAGTGAAATACTCTCCATTTCACTTTTCACGGTTGGAAGGCCATCTTACCCATAGGACAGAATGGGGAAGGCTGTGTAATAGGTTTCCAGCCTATCTTCCCATAGGCCTAAGATGGAGAGGTAAAGTTTAATATGCCTGAACTCACATTTTAATAACACATCTTTTTTAACCCTGGGCTTAGTTTGCATAGTCGTGCTGCGCGTAGGTACGCGAAGTGCACTTCGCACTACGTGAGCTACGCTTAGCCACGCGAACAGCGTAGTGCGGTAGGGAAAATATCACACTGATTGCACAGTGCTGGATGCTTGTCCATACTGTGCAATCATTTCAAACAGCATCTTGCACATTGCAAGTGGTCGTTTTCTGCCACTTGAGTAGATTTGTACTCGAACAGCAGCTTTCTCAATGCGGACTGATAGTTTCTCATCGCAAGCGGTCGCAAGCCTACGCAACCACTCGCAATGAGAAACCTGACCTCCCCATGTTGAGAATCTCGCCAGGAGGTTTATTTTCCACGCTCACTATCGGCAACTTAATGTTGCTGATCACAAACGAGGAAAAGCCTTGCCGTGATGATGATTTGGCTCCCTCGCGGTCGCCAACTTGACGTTGAGGATCGCGAGCAAGCAAAAAATGCCTGCTACGAGCTTTTGCACTGTGCTATGTGCAATTCGCGTAGCGCATAGTAGTGTCAACTATGCAGTGCACGCTCCGCTAGCGTATCGTAGTACTACGCCCAGGCCTAATCTTTTTGTGAAGGTTGTTTTTGCATTGTGTGTTTAGAAACCACTCTTTTAGGAGTGGCTGGGTTTTTGTGTTCTAACATTTCTGTGTGTCTCTGCCTGCTTGTGGATTGACTGTCTGGATTTATATGTGATAGGGTCTGGGGAATGTCTTGACCCAGGGGAGGAGGTGAGACAGCAACAGGCTGACCTGCATCTGGGGTGTAGGGGGGACGGAGTAGCCCCTGGAGGTAAAGAGGCCCGGGCTGCTGCCATAAAATAATGGCTCCATGTCCTGCTGAGTGATTGAGGAGCCAGACCCCCACTATCAAAGTAAGAAGGAGTCACTGGCACGGAGACACCCAGAACTGGTTCAGACAGGGGTCAGTGCCACCCTGAACACAAAGATTTCAAAGACATTTAGGGGTATAACTTTGAGAGCTGGAACCCTTGAACGTTGGAGCAAGCCTGTAAAGGATTGAAACTACTTCCTGGTCAAGAGGAACCTCTGCCAAGGAAGAAACAGCTGAAGAGACTGAAGGAAAGGACTGACCCTTGCTGTGTGTTCTGGGGCTGGCCTGCAGTTTGCTGATTTAACCAAGGTGAGGCTAAAGGGACTTTGCTGTGTGCTTTGTCCCCCTGCTTGAAAGGACTTTTCTGTGTGCGGTGTCCTGAAGTAACTTATCCCCAAGGGTGAGGGAGGGGCGAGAGTGCGCCAAGCAAGATGACCACCCTTGTGTGAGGCTATTGCTGCTCCGGACACTATCCTGCTGGTATCCTGCTCGTCATCAGCCCCTCATCGATGGAAATGCCATAATCTGGGTGGCGGACTTTGCCTGCTGCCAGATGCTGCAATAAGTGCCTTGGAAGTGCCTGCATGTGCTTGAAAACTGCTTATATAATCTCCGACCCACACTACCTAAGATGGCGACCGCCATAGCCGATTGACTTCGCCACTAGCCACACGACCCCAGGGTCCCCACTGAGCCTACGCTGTTACTGCACAATCCCAGGTGCTTACGAAGACCTCCACAGTCTGATAGCCGGGTTGGGGCTCCACCACCTGAGCTGCCACCTGGACGACCGATGTGACGAGGCCCTTATCGGCGAAGGCCCTCACCTGCCTGCCGCGGTCCTTCAAACACACCTGCATATCCAGTGTGTTGCGCGCAGTCTGTTGCTTCCACCCACGGCCAGCAGCCTCCTGCTTCGCCTGCTCGGTGAGTATACCTCCCCCAGGGGCTTTGCCCCGCTCCAAATGGCGCTCACCCTCCAGCCGCAGCCACCAGTCTCCCTGCCCACGCCGTAGGCCTGACCCGGTACCTCCTGTGCCACCCTCGACCTGCTAAGGTGCCGGTGCGGCCGACGCATCACTCACTGCCGCATCCAAGCTCTCCCGTCTGCCTCGCACCCACCTGGCCCCCGTCGGACTACAATGCTGCGGGCCCGCTGCACCTGGGCTGATCCAGTCATGTGGAAGAGGTGTGGTGCAGTGGCCAGGGTGTCTGACTTCGGACTACGGGGTTCACGGTTCGATCCCCGGAGCCGGCGGCAGGTTAGCCCAGCACCATGTGAGGCATTAGCTTGCTTAATCTTCCCGGCGGCCCCCAGCGCCGGGACACCACTTTGGAGGCAGCTGTGCGCTTTACAAATGCTGGTATTTCATTTCATCTGAACAAACTGCTTGGTGTGGCTGCCCGCCCCTCCAGCTTGCACCTGCCTGCAGGGTACACTACTCCAACGCTCAAAGAGGCGCTGGCTCTTCACCTTGTGCCCCGGCCTGTGACCCACTGATGCAGCCTCGCACCACCGCATTCTCTGCTCAGTCACCTGCCTGCCCTCCTCATCGTGACTGCCCGGCACCACTCTACGGCTGCTTTCCAGCCTCCTGCCCTGAGCTGCTGGCCTGTTGGGAGACCCAAGTGATGCACAGATTCCGCCCAGCGGTCTGAGACCCATCCTCATTTCGGCCGGTCTCGAGCCCTCGCCTAGCTGCCGCACTATCTGGCGACCAATCAAACCTGCCGTGACCCCTCCACTACCTCTTAACTCGCACCTGCAGCAGCGCTTTGACCGCCTGTTGGGCTGTGGACATTCCTGGTCTCAGGGGTCCTGCACCATCCAGCCTCATCAGCCCTGTCGTGAGGCCTGTGATATCTGGGCACAACTTTAGGAGACTGAGGGTCACATCATGCGGCATCGATTCCCTGCCTTATCTGGCGTTCACTTCCTTACTGCTGCTATCAGCCCTCCGGCCAAGACCGCAGGCCTGACCAGGCCTTTCCTACACATCTTCCGCCCTGCTAAGGGGCCGGCGTGGCCGACACTCGGTACTCAGCAGTTGTCAACATCCTCTCTACCGACTTGCACCGGCCTGGCCACTGCCTGCTCATTGCATTGAGGGTCTACGATCACCAAGCTGCTCCATCCTCCTATGTACTTGTGAGCCCGCTGCTCCCTGGCATGCCTGCCAACCTCTCTCGATCACATAGGGCTGCGTGGGCTGCACCATCTTTTGTTGCAAAGGCCACACTATCCGCGTCACTGCAGGTCTCCTGACTCGTGACCACCACCATGAGGAACACCGACGGGCGGCAGACAAAGATCAACTTTGAGGCCCGTAACTCCGCAAGAACTCAGCGGAAACCCAGGATGAACAGACTAGGACCCCAGCCTCTGGACTGGCCACCTCCACAGAAGACTTGAAAGCACTCCTTCTAGTGATGCAGTCAAGCCTAACCTCCATAGAATCAAAATGGACACTATGAACGCTCGCCTGGACAGCCTTCCGCACAAAGTTGAGCAACATGACGAGCGTATCAAAGAAACAGCACTGCGTCTCTGATCTGGAAGACATCTCCACCACTACCACTGACGGAACGCTCGATATGGATAGGGTCTTAAAAGTAATTGCCGCTAATAATGAGGATCTCGAATCTCACTCAAGACGCAACAACCTGCGTATTCTTGGCGTGCCAGAGTCAACCGCCACGGGCAAAATGGAGGATTACATAGAACGCCTGCTCATCACACTATTCAGCAGAGAGGCCTATTCGGCGGTCTTAATCGTCGAGAGGGTCCATCGCTCGCTGACCTCCCGGCCGTTCCTGGAGCCCCCCCTCACCCGATCATTGCAAGACTACTTAACTATCGGAATTGAGATATTGCTTTGCGACTGTCCAGGGAGCAGGGACCACTACCCTTTTAGGGCATAGAGATATCGCTGTATCCTGATTTCACTATGGCCGTTCAGCAGGCGCACAGAAAGTTCCTCCCAGCCATAAAGAAGTTACAGCAAATGAACATTGCTTACGCCATGCTTTTCCCCGCATGCCTCAATGTCACACTCCAAGGGAGCATCAATTCTTCACTTCCATGATTTCCTGAAGTCCGTGCCCAAGCAACCAGGGGACCGGGAATCCCTTCCCAATCATTCTATAGATGCTGGAGACACTTCAGACGTAGAGTAACGACTGCAACAGTCTTTGAACTCTTTACAACGGCTGTCACTGGATATTTGCTTCTGGAATTGGCCTTCTTAGCTCCCACTTGCAATATGAAGCCCTGCTTTACAACCCACCACACCATTTAAACTGGGCATTCTGCACTGACTTTCCAGATGTTTCCACACTTTAACTCACCGCTACAGATCGAGCGACATTAAGAGACTCTCTCCTACCTCCCGAGCACCCTCGCTGTTGCGAGGTGACTCTGGTTCGATCTCTAGCCTCTACCTAGCAGGGAATCCCTACAATGATTTGGTTCTGTACTACCACTGCCCTTAGTCCGCCCTCCCCTGTTGGGAGACTGGCACATGGGCCAGTAGGGGAAGGAGGGAGGGAAACATGCCACAGCAGGATTGGGCTGCTGGTGTGAGAGGAGGGAGAGGGGTTGTTTTGTGTGCTGCCGCTTAATTATAACCTGACAAACATTGGCGACATACGCGCGATTGCTCCACTCGACTTGACTTTGACACCCAGCACTATACTTCTGACAACTTATCATGGCTAACCGCCCCAGTCCACCCAGGTACAATCTTTTAACATGGAATGTAAGGGGCCTGGGAGATCCACGCAAGCGCCAACACATCCTCGCCTACCTAGATAGCCACAATATCCACTGTGCAATGCTCCAAGAGACACACCGAGGCCCCGCCGCTCTGACCTCATTTGCATCCCGATGGGCTACCGATCGCTGCTTCTCCTCATACTCCTCTTATGCGCGCGGCACTGCCATTTTAATTAAATGCTTGCTTCCCTTCACCCCCATCAGATCCTACACTGACCCACAGGGCCGTCATTGCATCTCGTAGGGGAGGCTGGCAGCCCAATCCAGCACGTTCGCCACCTGTTATGGCCCGAACACTGCTGACCCTGAGTTCTTCCGGATCCTCTGGGGCAAGATCCTAGACACCGGCTCCATACACATAGTTTGGGGAGGTGATTTTAACGTCACTCTCCATCCCTCACTGGATTGCTCACACCCGCAAATTCATCACTATTCTAACGCACACCATATCTTACAACCACATAGTAGCTGACCACAGCCTGGTAGAGGCCTGCATCAATCTCCACTCACACGATAAAGAGGAGTCCTGTTTCTCCACCTCTCACTGCTCCTGGGCAAGGACAGACAAATGGCTAATCTCTAGGGGGCTGAGCCCATGGTTTACCCAGGTTTCCCACCTGCCACTCACCTACTCCGACCACTCACTGGTGCTCCTCATACTCTCCCCCCTCACAAAGAATTGCCCTACCTGTCCTGGCGGCTACCCACACATGCCCTACTGGACCCTGCATTCAAGTCCGAACTTGAGCAGGAAATCCTCGATTCCTACCCCGCTATGAAGAAAGTACTCCACTATATGGGAGGCTTTTAAAGTCACCGTACGGGGGATTTGTATTTCCAAGGGAGGAGGGATTCTCAGAGATATCTGAACTACTCTTCACAAACTGGAGATTGACATCAAAAGCACTGAGGTGCAAGTGTAGTCTATACCCTCCCCAGATTTGCAAAAGCATTTGAGGGACCTCATAACTGAGTGTCAGGAGACAGCAGACAGGGAATGCAAGTTCAAAGGGAAATACCCCCAAGGTCACCACTACGGGGAAGGAGAGAGACCAGGCAAAGCGCTCGCTGCCCTCATATGCCCGCCCAGGATCTCCAACACCATCCACGAGATCGAAGATGAGAAAGGACACTTACACAGGAGTACAGAAGAAATAACGGCCATTTTCAAATACTTTTATAATTCCCTACACACCTCACACAGGATACAACCTGTTGATTTTAACCAATTTCTCCAAGACACTGTGATAAGTTGGCTTGGGGACACCCAGCAAACAATTCTCCTCGCCGATTTCGAGGACGACAAGATCATCGCTGCTATTACGCAGCTCCAGTCTGGACGAGCCCCTGGTCCTGATGGCCTCAGGGGTGAATTTTATAAAACCTTCGGCACTATACTCATCCTGGTCCTGCGGAAAGTTTATGAGGAGGCTCGAGAGACGGGCACCCTCCGGGCACAGACACCGTCTCCCAGACAATGCGAGAGGTGCTTATAATATCCTTACTGAAACCTGGTAAGCCAGCTACACAATGTGACTCATATAAGCCCCTCTCCCTTATCAAAGTTGATGCCAAGATTCTAGCAAAGCTGATCACAAACCAAATTAGCCTCTTCATGACTGAACCTTGTTCTCCCTGTTCAGTCGGGGTTTGGACCCAGTAGAGGAGCCTCCCACAATCTTTGAACCCTGTTTGCTGTTCTACAGGACATTGACCCCGACACTGTCTTTCTTGATGCCACTAAGGCATTTTATTCCCTGGAATGGGATTACTTGGCTTTTGTACTTTGCCGTGTGGGCTTTCCTGATCCCTTTATAGCATGGATCGACCTATTATACACAGGCCTCCAGGCTAGCATATCAGTAAATGGCACCCGTTCCTCCACCTGCGCCATCGCCAGAGGCACCAGACAGGGGTGCCCTCTCTCCCCTCTTCTGTTCGCTCTGGCGATTGAACCCTTTGACGCCAAGATCAGTCAACACTTTCGTGACCACGCTCTAATATATCCCGATTATATATAATATACCCCGAATATATATACAAATATATATTTTATTAGTTACTCAGGTAAATGGATACGTTCAATGGAAGTGAGGTTAGAGGAACCCTAAGCAAAATCTTGCGTATTTTCTTACATTTTACGCTTATTATGCAAAGTACCCAAGATAACACCACGTCACTAAATTGTGGATTTTGTTTACAAAAAAAACATATCGCAGGAGTAGAGAACCAGCCCAGACTAACAATTTGTGAGTGGCTGTTGTTCACCTTACACCACTGCTTCACTTGAGCCGGTGGCTTCTGGTACTGGCACCGGCACTTAATTGCCAACACTGGCACTTATGTGACAGTCTGCCACATGGTGGCGCTGTTTGTCTAGTTTAGAGACTAGAAGAATAACAGTTGTTTATAAATTCAATATACGAGTGAAATGACTAATAACTTCTGCCAAAGCTGTTCTTATAGATTTGGAGGCCTTGAATAATCAGAATTGTCACGCTTGTAGGAGTGTGATGGTCAGTAGCTGTGTTGATACTGTGATTGGCAGAGCCGACAGCAACCATGGGCGGTGCAAGTGGATGTGGGCTCGTGACAAGGGCCCTTGCACTCATTTTTTTACAAATCAGGCACTTCCTTACAAGTGATTATTTTTGTTGTTGTGCATAATGGGTCCTCGCTTCCATTTTGGATTTGCCGATGCTAAAAAACAGAACAAAATACCAGACCTGCATTTTGCATAATAACATGCAAACTTGCCTACCTTTCTTTTTGGCATTTTGCATGATGTTTGCAAAGAAAATTACATACATTTCATCCAGGCCGAGTTTAGCGCTTCCTGTCTCCATCCCGCGCTCTGTGGACTAGCCAATGGTAGGAGGGCTGTCTTCCTTACAACAAACATACCAACCATTAGGAAATTCTAAAATGCCCACAGGCTCGTGCCCGGACATAAGTGGGTGTAAAATTCTTTGCGTCCTGTTTTTAAGCGTGGTAGATGTCATACTGTTCCTTCTAGGAATACCATCTCAGCACTTATGAAACAAGTTCTTCATGGTTTGTGTCACAAAGTTCTTTTACTGGTCTGGGCATAAAAATGCGAACCAGGCCTGTAAAATATTGGCAAAGCGGGAACCCAGCCATTAATGAATTTTGGTGACACAGATGGGATCTCTGAAAGCCTGATAGGGTTGGGTTAGAGTCAACCACACGCAGAGAAAACCTGAATTATATTGTTGTCCTGCAGGAGACTGAATCTGGTCAAGTCCTGCCACTAGCCATCGAATCTTAGCAGTTGTAAAGGAGTCCCCCGTCCCTAAGTGCACTCTTAAGTAACTCTCCCTAGCACATTTCTCAGACCCAACCACCTTCTGATCTTTGATGGTGTGAAAGAGGATCTGTCTCCCAACCAGGTTTGGATGGAACCTCTGCGATGCGGGGTCAAACACCTGTGGAACTGGCTGTAGCGAAGACTCGCGGCCTTAGGATGTATAACTTTACTACTGTCAGCAAAGAGGGACAGCGAGAAGACAGGACGTACAAGGTCTGGAGGAAGGAACTCGTTCACAGAGGCACAGAGAGGCTCATTTAAAATAAGAGAGGGTATGCTGGCAGAAGCCGGCTCTACGCATGCGTTCTGGGCTACTCTACGCAATGGCATGTTGAATGGTGTGGTAGTGGGAGTGCGCTTCAGTTACACCTTTAGTAACTGTTCCCAAGGTAATCATTTTCCTGAGATTTGAGACGTAGCTATCCCTAAATAGGCAGGGGCAGTGACAATTACATATTTTGGATAGAACTGGACTGAAGCCAACAGCTGGTAGATTAGTGTTGGGTGCTCCAGTGAGTTTGACACTTCATGGAGGCCATTTTGTACACGGGCTGGTTTCATCATAGCTGGAGTAGAGCACGGATCTGGAATTTGGGATTTCTGTGCGATTGAAAGAGCGGAAAGTGATCATAATCCCTGGGTGATTACTTCTGACCCCTAGATAATGTCAAAAGTCACATAATGCAACTATCTTCCCCCGTCACATGGGGGTTGTAAGAGTCCCTAACAGCAGGAGTAGCATTGGGTGGGCTAATGTTGACCTGTGGTATAGGTGCCCTCTTACTAGTGGCCAAGGAACCCCTCGCCTTCAGCAGTGGACTACACCTGAGGTGGCGCAATTGAAGATACGCCCTAGGGTTCTATCATTCTGGCTTTGATACAACCTGTCGGGACTTCCTACGTGAGCCCGTAAGGGGAAGGCGGCTTCATGGCTTTGATTTGATGCCAATTTCAGAAGATCTAAGAAGGCACTGCTTGCAATGTCTAATTCAAGGGTAGGTCGTTGCTGGAATCGACCGTGGCAGAGGTCCGGATATCGTATAAAAAATGATTAAATAGAAGAAATCTCCATTGGCCTCTTCTAGAGGGGAATCCGCCCAGATTTTATTGCCGCAAAGAATTGGTGGCGGGGGTTCTATAAATACCACTGCTGAACCTGATACTATGTTAGTTGGGAAGAACATGGATATCACTCGTCCACCTTGTACCGAGTAAAGGTCTAGTTCCTTACCAGTAATCCTCATTACTCTGAGTCCGCGTCTCTCTTGGTACCGTTGTTACCTGCAAGAGTTCTTCCCTTCATGCCGAAGCTTCCCACTATCCAAGCAAAACAACTTCTGTCATGGCCGACTTCTACTTCCTGGTCATTTACATAAAAGAGGGCGGATGACGACACACCTCGTATATATACCAAAGCCAAGCATTGGCAACCGAATGTTCTTCTGGTTGATTTTCCCCTACCTCCTTCAGATGAGGATGGTGGTAAATTTACGACTGTGACGAGGAAGCCCTGGTCTCAGGGTAATGAAGTTTACTGGTGAGTAACTGGGTCATTACACCATCACCCGTCTTCCACGGCCAAACCCTCACCTGCATGAGTTTCTACTCAAGTCGAAATGAATAGAGAGATTGTGACAGGACAGAAAGCGCTACAAAACCGAACAAAACAATGCATGTTAGACGGACCGGGAGGGTCGGCCGAGACTACGGGGAGAGGTCTCCGGGGAGAGCCGTCTCCAACGACTGTACAGACAAGTAACTTCCCCCCCACAGACGGACACCACACAAGGTTGAAGTTTAACGAGGCTTTATATGCACTTCTTAGGTTACGATGATATGATACAAGGAGGTCTGGACTCAGGGGTCCCCTCGGTTCTGGTCTCTGGTTTAGGAAAAGGGGTAGCGGGACAGTCTTGTTACCAATGAGTGGAAAATAGCTCTCAATCCTCGAGCTCGGCGTTCTAGATGATCGGGCCGCGGCGGAGCCAGGCAGGTCCCGAGATGGACGAAGGAAAACGACGGTCCGCGGCGGAGCCTGCAGGTCCCGGTGAAGATGACGGTTACAACGGTCCGCGGCCACGCCAGCAGGTCCCGACGACGATGAAGGAGATGAAGGTTGCGAAGGCTGTGGCAGCGCCAACAGGCAGGACGATGGTGCACAAGACAGAGCTACGGCAGCGCCAGTAGTCCGCCTAGGATGAGTTCCTCTTTACGTCTCTCGACTCCAAGATACAACTGCCTTCCTGCTCTGGAGCTGCCCCAGTTATAGGGCTGGTGTGCTTTGATGTCCGGACCCTCGCACTTGGAGGTCGGGAGGTCCGGGATGAGGGAGTCCAGACACCCAGCAGGGGGGTGGAGCCAGCGCCCGGGGAGGCGATGGGCGAGCGGCACTTGGTGGGGGAGAGCCATCGACACCTCCTTCTCCCATTGACTTGCCAAGTAGCCCGCTCACCTCCTGGGTGGATGGTGGTGCCGGAATGTCTGAGGCCTGGCCAGGCCCAGGGTTGAGGTCGGCCGGGGGCCAGGCGGCCACGTGGTGGAGTGTCCAAGATGGCGCCCCAGGATGGGCGCGTGGGCTGGCAGTGGATCGGACCCACGAGGTTGACATGCTCGAGGGCAGGGGTCCCTGAGGGGACGGAGGACGTGCAATGGTGGTGTGTAGTCCCTGCGTGACCGGGCTTAGGCCTGGTCGGGCCGGGGGAGAGTGGCCTTTCATGTGGCCTGTCCAACATGCGTCCCCCCCAGCTGAAGGCGGGGAGAGTTACCCATCCTCTTGGGGACTCTCCTCGTCGAGGCGGAAGAACCGGGACAGGCCATCCGCGTTGGCGTGATCTGGCCCAGGCCGGTGTTCGACTGTGAAGTCCATACCTTGTAGGGAGATGGACCAGCGTAGTAACTTCGGGTTTTCCCCCCGCATCTGCATCAGCCATTGCAGGGGTCGGTGGTCGGTCTGTACCCGAAAGTGTGTGCCAAAAAGGTAGGGCCGGAGCTTTTTGAGGGCCCATACCACAGCGAAGGCCTCCCTCTCTATGGTGCTCCAGCGCTGTTCCCGTGGTAGGAGTCGCCGGCTAATGAAGGCCACCGGTTGATCAAGGCCGTCGGTGTTCACTTGAGACAGGACTGCCCCAATGCCATGGTCGGAGGCATCCGTCTGAACGACGAACTCCCGGCTGTAGTCGGGGGCCTGGAGCACAGGGGCGGAACACATGGCGGCTTTCAATTGTTCAAGGGCAGCTTGACACTCTGGGGTCCAGTTGACTTTCTTGGGCTGGTTTTTCGACGTGAGTTCTGTGAGGGGCCCCACTATAGTCCCATAGTCTTTCACGAACCTTCGGTAGTAGCCTGTGAGGCCCAGGAAGGCTCGTACCTCGGTCTGGGTGATGGGGGACTGCCAGGACTGGATGGCGGCAATTTTTAGCTGCAGAGGGGCCACCAGGCCGCTTCCCACCTGGTGCCCGAGGTAGGTTACAGACCCTTGCCCAATTTGACATTTGCTGGCCTTGATCGTGAGGCCGATCTGCCAGTAGCCCGCCGTCAGGTCGAAGATACTGAGGTAGCGGGCAGCTCCCATGCGGTCGATCAGTTCATCTGCCCGGGGGATGGGATGTGCGTCTGTTCGGGTGACCGCATTCAAGCCCCGGTAGTCGACGCAGAACCGGAGTTCTGGTGTGGTGCCGGGGGCAGCTGCTTTGGGGACCAGTACCACAGGGCTGGCCCAGGGGCTGTCTGAGGCCTCGATGACCCCGAGTGTGAGCATCTTGGCTACTTCCTCCTGGATGCAGGCCCGTACCCGATCTGGCACGCGGTAGGCCCGGTGGCGGATAGGGGGGCTGTCCCCTGTGTCCACATCGTGCACACACCAGGAAGTGACACCTGGGGTGAGGGAAAACAGGCTGGCGAACCGTGATAGGAGGGCTTGACATTCCTGGCGTTGCTCTCTGGTGAGGGCCTCCGAGAGTCGGACCCCATCCACGGAGCCGTCTTGCTCCCGAGTCCGTAGGAGGTCAGGGAGGGGCTCGGAGTCTTCTTCAGCCCCCGTGTCTGTGGCCATCAGGAGGCTGAGTTCTGTACGCACAAAGTGGGGCTTTAGTCTGTTAGCGTGGAGGACCCGGAGTGGGTTCCGGGAGGATTCCATGTCGATGAGATAGGTGGCAGGACCCTTGCGCTCGATTACTTTGAAGGGCCCCGTCCATTTGTCTTGTAGGGCGCATGGTTCGGTGGGGGACATCACCCATACCTGTTGGCCAGGTTCAAATTCAATGGATGAGGCATTCCGGTCATACCACTTTTTCATGTCCTCTTGACTGGCCTCTAGGTTGGCTTTTGCCAGTTCCCGGAACCGCCGGGTCTGGTTACGGAGGGTTAAGAGATACTGGAAGACATCTGGAGGGTTCTTTAACGGAGGCATCTCCCAGCCTTCTTTGACTAGGCTGAGCGGCCCCCGCACTGGGTGTCCATATAGCAGTTCAAATGGGCTGAAGCCCAGGGATTTCTGGGGGACCTCTCGATAAGCGAAGAGGAGGCACGGCAGCAGCACATCCCACTGGCGACGGAGGGGCTCTTCCAACCCCCCGATCATCCCCTTTAGCGTGCGGTTGAACCGCTCAACGAGTCCGTTCCCTTGAGGGTGATAGGGGGTCGTGAATCGGTAGGTGACCCCGCACTGTTGCCAGAGGGATTTCATGTATTTAGAAATAAAGTTTGTGCCTCTGTCGCTGACGACTTCTCGGGGGAAGCCCACACGGGAGAAGATCCCCATCAGAGCCCGGCCGACTACCGGGGCTGTCACAGTCCGCAGAGGGACAGCCTCAGGGTAGCGGGTGGCGTGGTCCACTAGCACCAAGATGAATCGATGGCCTTGTTTTGTGCGCGGGTCCAGGGGCCCCACAATGTCTATTCCGACCCTCTCAAACGGGGTAGTGACCACAGGAAAAGGTTGCAGGGGAGCCTTTAGTTTGCGGCCGCTCTTTCCACTGGCTTGGCACGTGGGGCAAGATCGGTGTTGGACAGGCCACATGAAGGGCCGCTCTCCCCCGGCCCAACCAGACCTGAGCCCAGTCCCGCAAGTACCACACACCACCATTGCACGTCCTCCGTCCCCTCAGGGACCCCTGCCCTCGAGCCTGCCGACCTCGTGGGTCCGATCCACTGCCGGCCCACGCGCCCAGCCTGGGGCGCCATCTTGGACACTCCACCACGAGGCCGCCTGGCCCCCGATCGACCTCAACCCTGGGCCTGGCCCGGCCTCAGACATTCCGGCACCACCCTCCACCCAGGAGGTGAGCGGGCTACTTGGCAAGTCAATGGGAGAAAGAGGTGCCGATGGCTCTCCCCCACCAAGTGCCGCTCGCCCATCGCCTCCCCGGGCGCTGGCTCCACCCCCCTGCTGGGTGTCTGGACTCCCCCATCCCGGACCTCCCGACCTCCAAGTGCGAGGGTCCGGACATCAAAGCACGCCAGCCCTATAACTGGGGCAGCTCCAGAGCAGGAAGGCAGTTGTATCTTGGAGTCGAGAGACGTAAAGAGGAACTCATCCTGGACGGACTACTGGCGCTGCCATAGCTCTGTCCTGTGCACCATCGTCCTGCCTGTTGGCGCTGCCACAGCCGTCGTAACCTTCATCCTTCATCGTCGTCGGGATCTGCTGGCGTGGCCGCGGACCGTTGTAACCGTCATCTTCCACCGGGACCTGCAGGCTCCGCCGCGGACCGTCGTCCTTCCTTCATCCATCTCGGGACCTGCTTGGCTCCTCCACGGCCCGATCATCTAGAACGCCGAGCTCGAGGATTGAGAGCTATTTTGTACTCATTGGTAACTAAGACTGTCCCGCTACCC
This sequence comes from Lissotriton vulgaris, assembly GCF_964263255.1. Taxonomy (NCBI): domain Eukaryota; kingdom Metazoa; phylum Chordata; class Amphibia; order Caudata; family Salamandridae; genus Lissotriton; species Lissotriton vulgaris. The sequence continues at coordinate 102,903 of NW_028241621.1, forward strand.
CTTTCCTAAACCAGAGACTAGAACCGAGGGGACCCCTGAGTCCAGACCTCCTTGTATCCATCATCGTAACCTAAGAATTGCATATAAAGTCTCGTTAACCTTCAACCTTGTGTGGTGTCCGTCTGTGGGGGGGAAGTTACTTATCTGTACAGTCGTTGGAGACGGCTCTCCCTGGAGACCTCTCCCCGTAACCTCGGCCGACCCTCCCGGTCCGTCTAACAATCGGCAATGCTGGTGCACATCGTTCCTCATTTTGGGCCAGAAGAAGTGGGTCACTAGGCGACTGTAGGTTTTATCTTGTCCCAGGTGTCCTGCCAGGGGGACATCGTGGGCCAGGTTTAGCAGAAAGTCTCTAAAACGGAGGGGCACCACTAATACTCGGTTGGCCCCCAGCTCGGCGATTCTTTGCTCGCTGTACAGCAGATAATTGTCCCAGTAGACCCAATGAGTCCCGGAGGTATCCCCTGCGCTCTGGGCGAGCGCCTGCTGGCGGAGTTCCATGAAACAATTGTTCGACAGATGCTCCCATACCATCAGATTGAACAGTTGTTCGTAGGTCGTGACGTTGCTTCCTCTGATCCAGCCCTCGAAGGCTCGGCTAAAGTAGGTTACATAGTCCACCCAAGTTGTACCCGGGATGCGGGTGCAGTCTCGGAACCTCTGACGGTACATCTCGGGTGTGAGGCCATAGCGGGTGAGGAGTGCCGCTTTCATATGGTCATAGGAGGTCATCTGGTGGTCTGGGAGCTGTAGCAGGGTATCGCGGCCCTCATTGAGGAATCTCCCCCATAGACCGGCTCCCCAATCGCTTCTATCGATCCGGTGTGCAGTCATAGCGATTTCATAGGCCTTAAACCATTGCTGGATGTCGTCCTCTCGGAAATATTCTCGGACAACATCCTTGGGGATGTGTACCTTTTTCTCTGTGATCCCTGAGGTGTGGGGTCGCTCGGGCACCCCTACTTCTTTATTCTGCTTGCGTAGGTTGATCTCGGCTAGGTTCCGTTCGTGTTCGTACGCCAGTTTCTTTTCCTCGAGCTCCCTTTGTCTCTGTTTCTCCTCTCTTTCTTCTCGGAGACGCAGGTGCTCTAAGTTGATTTTTTGTTCGGCCAACTTAAGTTCAACGTCCATTTTGAGCCGGGCCATTTCTAGCTCGTGTAGTCGGGTTCTTTCTCTTTCCTGGATCTCGTCTTGTGAGAGACCCGTTCTTTGCCCTTCAGGGGCCGTGGTGGTTTTTTCTGCTGTGCTTTGATCGGGGGTTCCGGCAGCCCCGGTCTCTGCCCAAGATTCTAGGGCATGTTTAAAATCGTCTTTGGTGCTTAGTCCGGTGGTAGCGATACCCAATTCGATGCAGAATTGTTTTAGTTCACGATGGCTGTACTCCTCTAATTTCTCCATTTGGAACTTCTCGGTTGATCCGCTTTCTTTAGTTGTCATTGTGATTTCGTCGTGGGGTGAGCTACTCTCTGTACGTTATGCGGTGATTCGGATCGCGCCGCTGGCCACCAATGTTAGACGGACCGGGAGGGTCGGCCGAGACTACGGGGAGAGGTCTCCGGGGAGAGCCGTCTCCAACGACTGTACAGACAAGTAACTTCCCCCCCACAGACGGACACCACACAAGGTTGAAGTTTAACGAGGCTTTATATGCACTTCTTAGGTTACGATGATATGATACAAGGAGGTCTGGACTCAGGGGTCCCCTCGGTTCTGGTCTCTGGTTTAGGAAAAGGGGTAGCGGGACAGTCTTGTTACCAATGAGTGGAAAATAGCTCTCAATCCTCGAGCTCGGCGTTCTAGATGATCGGGCCGCGGCGGAGCCAGGCAGGTCCCGAGATGGACGAAGGAAAACGACGGTCCGCGGCGGAGCCTGCAGGTCCCGGTGAAGATGACGGTTACAACGGTCCGCGGCCACGCCAGCAGGTCCCGACGACGATGAAGGAGATGAAGGTTGCGAAGGCTGTGGCAGCGCCAACAGGCAGGACGATGGTGCACAAGACAGAGCTACGGCAGCGCCAGTAGTCCGCCTAGGATGAGTTCCTCTTTACGTCTCTCGACTCCAAGATACAACTGCCTTCCTGCTCTGGAGCTGCCCCAGTTATAGGGCTGGTGTGCTTTGATGTCCGGACCCTCGCACTTGGAGGTCGGGAGGTCCGGGATGAGGGAGTCCAGACACCCAGCAGGGGGGTGGAGCCAGCGCCCGGGGAGGCGATGGGCGAGCGGCACTTGGTGGGGGAGAGCCATCGACACCTCCTTCTCCCATTGACTTGCCAAGTAGCCCGCTCACCTCCTGGGTGGATGGTGGTGCCGGGATGTCTGAGGCCTGGCCAGGCCCAGGGTTGAGGTCGGCCGGGGGCCAGGCGGCCACGTGGTGGAGTGTCCAAGATGGCGCCCCAGGATGGGCGCGTGGGCTGGCAGTGGATCGGACCCACGAGGTTGACATGCTCGAGGGCAGGGGTCCCTGAGGGGACGGAGGACGTGCAATGGTGGTGTGTAGTCCCTGCGTGACCGGGCTTAGGCCTGGTCGGGCCGGGGGAGAGTGGCCTTTCATGTGGCCTGTCCAACAATGCAACACTCAGTGGTGACTTAATTTGCATTTACATCAAACATTCTTAACAAATTGTAGTACTTTCACTCCAAAATCTGACGAAATACCTCCACCCACTTGAAGTCTACAGTAGCCCAAGTGGAGGCCGCACAAATGTCCTTCATGAATTCTCTTTTCAAAATGTCCGTGAAGTAGACACGCCACACATTGAGCTCCCTGTACAACCCCTGCAGGGGCGGCTCTAGGCTCATGGCGGCCCTGGGCAGGGAACGTAGGTAGGGGGCCCCGGAAGAGGGCCCCGGAAGAGGAGGTCCCGGAAGAGGCGCGGAGGCCAGTGAAGAGGAGGGGGTCAGGGTATTTGGAAGTGGATCAGACCCGGAGGCCGCCAAATCCCTGCCAGGGGCCGCCACGCAAATATGTATCCATCCTCAGAGGATTATTATATTAAGGATATATATTGGCGTGGTGGCCCCTGGGGTTTGGCGGCCCTGTGCCGGTGCACAGCTTGCACATGCCTAAGGCCGGCCCTGGTATGTTCCTTTCCTGCTCATGGGTTAGGATAGTAGTTGGTTTCAGCTTCTGTCCAACGTATAAACCAAAGGATTCTTGTCCTGGGACAACAAAGACACCAAAGTCATAAAGAATGGCTCTTTCTTCCACAATGGTGATGTCCTGCGAACATAGAGGGATAGGACATGAAACATATCTAGTACATGTAATGTTCTTCCAGAGAGACAAGGGGAGGACGGACGACTGGCAAAAGCAAACCCTGAGAAGTGTGAATATTGGATGAAACCCAGGGTGAAAATGAAGAATCGGGACTTAGGACAACTTATATGCAAAGAAATGAAAAAAGGATCCGTGCTCAACGAATCCCCCAGGACCTCAATTCTCCACCCTGAACAAATGGGCTCTAGGAATAGGACCTTATAAGGAAGAAACTTCAGGTCAACAGATAAAGAATTGAGAGGGAGAAGACTGACATTGAGAAACCCTTAAAATCAAAGGGCGATCCCAGGGTGAGTACATTCCAGTGGTCGCACAGCCAGACCCATGAAAAGCAGGAATGGCTGCCCACTGGTTTCTTAAATCAGAGACCACTAATCCGAGCAGAAACCTGTGCCTTTAAAAATTAAATATCCTTGCCAGACTTTGGTTGAAAGTCATTAATATTAAATCATTTTGAGAAAGATCCCCAGTGTCCAGAATAAGCTTTCAAGGTTGCCAGCCGTCGGGACTGCGCTGAAAGGCCAGAGCCTCATTTGCTGAAAAATACTCGCTATTCAAGGCTCCCCCTCAAGGTCCAAGCCCCACATTCATCCGTAGTAAAGCCGCTGGGTCCAAGGGCGGTCAGCTATGGGGCCGGATCAACTGGGAGAATCCAGGGAGGACTAGCTGAAGACTAAGGAGGAGACAAAGCCAGTTGCATCAGCCAGCACCGAGTCACCAGTTACACCTAGACTTGGGACCATAAAACTTTTGAATTTCTTTTGGGATTACGGTAATCGATGGGCATGCATAAAATAGGCCTGGGAGGAACTCGCCGAGTTTCATTCCACTGAATTTTATGGAGTTACAACAAAACTGTGTGAGATTCTGCGAACGGGTGGAAATGGGCACGTGACGTCACTCTGCTCGTGCTGTGATGGATCGGGAGCTCGTTCCGCACCTGAAGGGCCCCGCGCGGTGCGCAGAGCCGCAGCCTCTCGAGTTGGTTTTGCTGCCGCTCAAGTAGATTTTCGCATTGAGCTGCGGCTTTCTCACTGATGCGAGACTGGTATTAATTCCTCATTTACCTGTGACGACAGGTCAGGCCCCAAAATGTCAAGACAAGGGCTGAAGATGGAGACGAGACCAAAAATCAATGCCACCTTGGAGGACCTATTCTTGAAGCCACATCTACTCCTGGGCTGTGGCCTGAGATTTGAACAGAAGACATTGAAGGTGGAGTATTAACTTTATCTTCCTGTGAGCTAGCAAAAGCCCTCTCCCGCGTCTGTCCTGAATACAACTCCAATGAACTGTAATGTCCGACTGGGAACCTGACAAGACAAGACTCGTGGTGTATGAGGAAGCCATGGCCCTACCGGATTGAAATCACACCCAAACATCCTTGGGTCCCTTAAGAAAGAAGGAGAGGCATTGAAGGAGTTGGCCTAAAGGCTCGGGCGCTCGACCTCGAATCTGGGGAACTGGGTTCGAGTCTCGGCAATGACGCTGAACATCCTGTGATTCTGGCCAAATCACTTAGGGGCAGATTTATGTTAACTGGCGCATCCCCAGGGATGCGCCAGTTAACATGCGCCACAGTGCGCCACAGCTCCGCCAGCCATGGTGCGCCGCATTTATAATGCGGCGCACCATGGTGCAAAAACGGCAAATGTGGCGCATTGCTGGAGTTGCGTCGCAAGCGCGACGCTGCTCCAGCAAGGCTCGGGGGTGCCCCATTTTAACAATGCTGCGTCAAGACCTACGCCTGCTTCAAGCAGGCGCAGGCTTTTGACGCAGCTTTGGCTTAAAAGTGACTGAGTGAAATCTCATAGATTTTGCGAGGCGCACCTGCCCCGGAACGCCCACAAGCGGCGCAGGGCTTTACAACGTGACGCATCTGCCTAGATGCATCCCGTTGTAAATCGTTCGTAGGGATGTGCCACGTTTACGCCACCTTGCGTGACGCAACAGCGGCGTAAACGTGGCGCAAGGGCCTCATAAATCTGCCCCTTAATCTCCCCGTGCCTAACAAAAATGAATGTGTCCCAATGTAATGCAACTGGTGCTATGTAAAGCGCTCTGATACCCGATTCGGGTCAAGTTTGTGCTACATAAAACTCTCTAAAAAAAAATATATATATATATATATATATATATCAGCAACTCAACAAAATAAAGAAATATCCAATATCCCCAGAGAATGTCCTCTTCCTCTACCCCATCAGCGTTTGCTTCCTCCAGCGCCATTTTAGGGGAAGGACCTTCTTTGACAATAAATGCCCCTCCTCTCCTCTTCAGGATGGAAGAGAGTCATCCCATCCTCAGACTACAGAGGCCTTTCATGCACCCCCTCTTTAGAAGAGGCGGCGCTTTCTGCAGCCTCCACCTCCATAGTTGTATCCCAGCCTTCACCCAGGCATAGGGAAGGCACACCAATCAAGCGTTGGACTCCCGCCACGCAGGAGTGAGATAGACCAGGGCAAAGGTCCAAGCTGTTGTGCTACAGTGGCCATTCCCAGCATCAACTTCCTGTATTTATGTGGTTGCTTGGCAACTAGCTGATGAAAATTCTTGTTTCTATAGTAAGACATACTGGTCCAGTGGCGCTTCCTCAGGAGAGCGGCTAAATCAGACCAGAGGCCCTCTAAAGATATCCCTGCACGAGAACAAGATCTTCCGTAGCCGCAGGGGGCTGCCCGACACTTGCTTTCATATCTAGGACATATAGGACTCCCCTGAGTAGGAATACTGGAGTGAGTTAGAAACGTTCACGGCTTCCTCAATGTTCCTTGTTTGCAAAGTGCATGCAGAGGAAGCGGTATCACATGTACATATACAAATTACATATTCAACATGTCTTTGCATTTAGCTGGTGATCCTGTTTATAAGATGTACTAGTGAATTAAAGAAACAAGAAGTGCTTCATGGTGAGCCCTCTTTTGTGTCAATGTTCAGGAAGAAGAGGAAGGCCATGACAGTAGTTTTTTGCATGGATAGTGTGGTGGTTGGGTATGAAGGGAAGAACTCCTACAGTCCCGCACACAACAAGAAGGGGGCGAGGTTTACATTCCTACCCGACCTCCCCAGTCAATGACTTTAACACACAAAAAGAGGAGGTAGGAAAATGTATACTGGCGGTGGCACGTGCTCAGTGAGTAAAAACTGCCCTCACTCACAAAATGTTGACATGCGTCATCATCGGGCTCGCTAACTGACACCCCTGCGCAGACCAACGCTGGGGGTGGAGCAAAAGGGATGGGGAGACAATACAAACATAACGTTTTGGGATCACCAAAGAAAAGTGCAGCCAGCGAAGATTAAAAGTACCTGGGATGCTTTCCTGATTCCAACGTTACTCCTGGGCCATCCGGCTAGGATTAAAAAACGCGAAAGATGGTGGTGATAGGAGTAAATTAGGAGTCCTTCCCTCCTCCTTACTGCAAAGGTATCAACATGTTTCTGCCACTGTAATTGTGCCCCCAGTGTCAAGTCACTACGGCATTCATCATGACCTTCCGGGTCCCAAAACGTCCAACCCTTCAATCCGGATTTAGGTATCTCTGGGTTAACTCCATTCCAAAATACTGTTTATCTAAAACACGCTCTCTCCATAATCTGTAGGAAAGAAAAGGGGGAGGGAGGTCTTAGTTCCCCATATCCCATGCTTGATTTTAATATCAAGTAAGCACCTAACAAATAAATGTATTTTGGTGTGTACATTAGTTTTTAACCTTTCAGTGGATCACGGGCCACCACGTAGTTGGTCGGAGCGCCTCCCTGTCTCCAGGTGTGTTCCCACTCTCTACCAAATGCAGTTTCCAGAGAGCGAGGGCTGCCGATGACGAAGCATGACACCTGGTGGTGTGTGAGGACACTCCTTCACATTTTTTGAGATGCCTGCACTCCACTCGATGAAGTGTAGGGTGCTTTGTTATGTGTATGGAATTAGAGACTTATTCAGGGTAGCTTCTTTTGTGTGCATGCATAGGTCGAGAGCAGTACAGTAGCACGGCAGGAGATTGGAGTGACCGAGAGTGGGAGCGGATGGGCGAGGAGCTTCTCTCTCTACAGGAGCCTCAACGGAGCAGCAGCAGAGAGCACTGTTGCCGGTTGTGTGAGGTGTTGCTTGTGTGGATGGCACAGCGAGATGGAATGTAAAGCGCTGAAGGCAGCCAGTGTCTGCCAGCTTCACCTCACACAATATTAGTGAGAGACGCTCACTGCCTCTGAGGTGTGCATTCCCACTGGACTGTGTCATGGTGAAGGGAGAGTTTGTTAGTGAGAGACGCTCACTGCCTCTGAGGTGTGCATTCCCACTGGACTGTGTCATGGTGAAGGGAGAGTTTGTTAGTGAGAGACGCTCACTGCCTCTGAGGTGTGCATTCACACTCCGCTGGGATGTTTCTTAGACGTTCTTTGCCCCTGTGGTGTTCAGACATATTGTCTAAGGCTGCAGGGTTGGGATGGTTTGTTAGTGAGAGAAAGCTCACTGAATTAGAAGCTGGGAATGGATGGTCCATTGGTGATGGACAGGCTGCCTGCCCCTGAGGAAGCAGAAAGGCTGCATTAGATTCGCCTTTGGAGTGGCTTGTTAGTGAGAGAAGCTCCCTGCCCCTGTGGGGTTCACACACCTTGCATTAGGGTCTGGTGAATGGGTCCTGTGCAGAAACATTCTACATCTCTCCTTGTAGGGTTAGGTTCTTAGAGACAGATGTTCTTCCCTCTTGAGTGGGGAATTTGGGTTAAGGGGACTTCTGGGTGGTCTGATCCATCACGCCAGCTCCTCACCTCAGATATCCTCTCAGTGAGCTGTGTCTGGCATGTGTCTGGCTGCAGCTGAGGTGGAGAGCTCTCTATGACTTGTCAGTGACAGGCCTGTGGTGAGGCCTTTCTTTGCATCAGACGTGTCCCTTGGGGTCCCCTCTTTTGTGTCACCTGCTTCAGACAGACTTCCGCCAGAGGCGTCTCTATGAACACCCCTCCCTCCCTCTCTTGTGCTCTGGTTCAACAATGGCTGACTCTGCCCCAGGCCTGCCGGTCTTTCAGAGGCACCGGCCTGACGTGAGTGACGCTGACATCCCCAGCTCCAGGGCGGCTGGAACAGGAAATGTAACCTGTGCGCTGAAAAACGATGCTGTGAAATGAAAGAAAACTCGAAATATGGGAAAGAGACGACAATCAGCACGGGCCCCTATCCACCCCTCCCATTGGCTAACAACCCTGTCTGATGTCTCACTCCTCATCCATCAGTCCTCACCCCTCACTCTTCACTTTTCATCTCTAGCTCCCTCCTCCTCTCCGATAAATCCTCACTCCTCAACTTTCCTCTTTCTCGCTCCCTCCTCCTCGCTGACCCTCCCTCACTCCCTACTCCTCGCTGACCGTCCCTCACTCCCCACTCCTCAGCCCTCCTCATTCTCCCCATCACCTGATGAGTGACAGTGAAGAGGCTCCTCGCTGTGCCCACAACAGACAAACATTGGGGGATATTTACAATGAAATGGTGCAGCGACAAGGCGTGTCACTTAAAAAATGCAGAGATGCGTTGTAGTTACAGAAATACTGTGCACCCCTGTGCCCCCCACTGCGCTGACTCTAGAACAGATGGTGCACGAGTGTTTACATTGCAGAGATGGCACACCTTCCTGCACAAAAACAATCACTAATGGAGTGTGCTTCTTCAATGTGTGCTGCAGATGCAGCACACACAGAAAGATGCAGCTCACACAGAAAGATAGAAAGATGCAGCACACACAGAAAGATAGAAAGATGCAGCACACACAGAAAGATAGAAAGATGCAGCACACACAGAAAGATGCAGCACACACAGAAAGATAGAAAGATGCAGCACACACAGAAAGATGCAGCACACACAGAAAGATAGAAATATGCAGCACACACAGAAAGATGCAGCACACACAGAAAGATAGAAAGATGCAGCACACACAGAAAGATGCAGCACACACAGAAAGATGCAGCTCACACAGAAAGATGCAGCACACACAGAAAGATGCAGCACACACAGAAAGATGCAGCACACACAGAAAGATAGAAAGATGCAGCACACACAGAAAGATGCAGCACACACAGAAAGATAGAAAGATGCAGCACACACAGAAAGATGCAGCACACACAGAAATATAGAAAGATGCAGCACACACAGAAAGATGCAGCACACACAGAAAGATGCAGCTCACACAGAAAGATGCAGCACACACAGAAAGATGCAGCACACACAGAAAGATGCAGCACACACAGAAAGATGCAGCACACACAGAAAGATGCAGCACACACAGAAAGATGCAGCACACACAGAAAGATAGAAAGATGCAGCACACACAGAAAGATGCAGCACACACAGACAGATGCAGCACACACAGAAAGATAGAAAGATGCAGCACACACAGAAAGATGCAGCTCACACAGAAAGATGCAGCACACACAGAAAGATGCAGCACACACAGAAAGATGCAGCACACACAGAAAGATAGAAAGATGCAGCACACACAGAAAGATAGAAAGATGCAGCACACACAGAAAGATGCAGCACACACAGAAAGATGCAGCACACACAGAAAGATAGAAAGATGCAGCACACACAGAAAGATAGAAAGATGCAGCACACACAGAAAGATGCAGCACACACAGACAGATGCAGCACACAGAGAAAGATGCAGCTTACACAGAAAGAGGCAACACACACAGAAAGATGCATCTCACACACAAAGATGCAGCACACACAGAAAGATGCAGCACACACAGAAAGATGCAGCTCACACAGAAAGATGCAGCACACACAGAAAGATGCAGCACACACAGAAAGATGCAGCACACACAGAAAGATAGAAAGATGCAGCACACACAGAAAGATAGAAAGATGCAGCACACACAGAAAGATGCAGCTCACACAGACAGATGCAGCACACACAGAAAGATGCAGCTTACACAGAAAGAGGCAACACACACAGAAAGATGCAGCTCACACAGAAAGATGCAGCACACACAGAAAGATGCAGCTCACACAGAAAGATGCAGCTTACACAGAAAGATGCAGCACACACAGAAAGATGCAGCACACACAGAAAGATAGAAAGATGCAGCACACACAGAAAGATAGAAAGATGCAGCACACACAGAAAGATGCAGCACACACAGAAAGATGCAGCTCACACAGACAGATGCAGCACACACAGAAAGATGCAGCTTACACAGAAAGAGGCAACACACACAGAAAGATGCATCTCACACACAAAGATGCAGCACACACAGAAAGATGCAGCACACACAGAAAGATGCAGCACACACAGAAAGATGCAGCACACACAGAAAGATAGAAAGATGCAGCACACACAGAAAGATAGAAAGATGCAGCACACACAGAAAGATGCAGCACACACAGAAAGATGCAGCTCACACAGACAGATGCAGCACACACAGAAAGATGCAGCACACACAGAAAGATGCAGCTCACACAGAAAGATGCAGCACAACCAGAAAGATGCAGCACACACACAGAAAGATGTAGCACACACAGAAAGATGCAGCACACATAGAAAGATGCAGCACACACAGAAAGATGCATCAAAACCAGATAGATGCAGCACACACAGAAAGATGCAGCACACATAGAAAGATGCAGCGCACGCAGAAAGATGCAGCGCACGCAGAAAGATGCAGCTCACACAGAAAGATGCAGCGCACGCAGAAAGGATGCAGCACACACAGAAAGATGCAGCACACACAGAAAGATGCAGCACACGCAGAAAGATGCAGCACACACAGAAAGATGCAGCTCACACAGAAAGATGCAGCGCACGCAGAAAGATGCAGCACACACAGAAAGATGCAGCGCATGCAGAAAGATGCAGCACACACAGAAAGATGCAGGTCACACAGAAAGATGCAGCGCACACAGAAAGATGTAGCGCACACAGAAAGATGCAGCACACACACTAAGATGCAGCACACACAGAAAGATGCAGCGCACACAGAAAGATGTAGCGCACACAGAAAGATGTAGCGCACACAGAAAGATGCAGCACACACAGAAAGATGCAGCGCACACAGAAAGATGTAGCGCACACAGAAAGATGCAGCACACACAGAAAGATGCAGCGCACACAGAAAGATGTAGCGCACACAGAAAGATGCAAGATGCAGCTCACACACAAAGATGCAGCACACACAGAAAGATGCAGCTCACACAGAAAGATGCAGCTCAGCTCACACAGAAAGATGCAGCTCACACAGAAAGATGCAGCACACACACAAAGATGCAGCACACACAGAAAGATGCAGCTCACACAGAAAGCGCATTCAAAAGGAGAAATAAAAGTATTTCTCCTTGTTGCGCCCATTTAATGACTCGCTTCATCTGGAAAGGCGTTTGTTTTTGGCACAGCCTCAGATTTACAAATCTTTATAAATCTGGGGCTTAATCACCTCCACGCCCCAGTGCCTCGAGGCCCTCGCTGGTGATTTCCTGTGCCCTACAAATGGGTGATTCATTGGTATTTGTTTTGTCATTGGTTTTAGCCATGCTGAACGGCAGCCCCGATGCTCTGCAGCATGGATAAAAGAGAACAAGAGAGAGTCACTTTGTTGCTGCACTTTATTGCAATCTGGCGCCCTCCGGTGGTTATTTGTGGTGGTGGAGCCTGCAGTGGTGCCAATGTAGCAATAGCCCTGGCACAAGCTTGACTGGTAGACTTCTATTGCCCCCTCCACTTTCATTCCGGCTCCTGGCAGCAACATGAGCAGATTGTGCCCAGTACAGCCTTGTGCCCCCAGCACTTGACACACCCAGACTGTGCCCAGTACAGCCTTTTGCTCTTAGCTCTTGACACACCCAGACTGTGCCCAGTGTACCCTTGTGCCCCCAGCGCCCCCCAGATCCTCTCTGGTTCCTGGGATCTGACCCTGAAGGCCTCACCTGGAAACACTCTCTGTGTCCCGGGGACAGAGCACGTGACCCTGAGACGAGACCAGAGAGAACCTGCAGGAAAGAACCGATCCGGCTTTAGCTGCACATGGACACCTGGGGGAGAGACGCACACCTAAGGTCTGAGCTGCCAGATGTGACCACCTGAAGGGGGCGCTCTGGGCCAGGGTGACGTCTCAAAGAGCTGCACGGTGGGGGCTGGAGGGGGGTCATTCCAATGCTTCAAGGAGTTTGATGATCTCCGGTGTTGTCCTAACAAACTATCTGAGCCCAGAAAAGCACTGTGAGTCTGCTGCCATCTAGCGGTCACGACGAGAAGTGCAACATGTCCTGCAGCTCCTATTCTGGAAATGGATTCAATGGAAGTTTTCGAGTCAGACTCAGTCTGCTGAGGTTTCAAACCTCCATTTTGGCGCGCCTTTATTTTCCCGCCACGAGGCTGTGACTCAATATGTTCAGTTCCCTCTGTGCCTGCTCATTCCTCGCGGGAGCATAGATAGTGTGAGTTTGGGGGTCCCGTTGTTGCTGCAACGCTCGCTTGCCCCTTTGCTGCTTCTGCTTCTTTGCCCACGCGTTCAATCTCCATTCCCTCTCACCCGCATTTTAAAAGAATTGAATTGGACGCTTTTACATATTTTAAATCTGTTCTTACCTCTTTTTGTATGCTACTTGCTGGGGATATTCGGGGCAGATCACTTCCAGGATTCCCGTGGTGCCGCAGAGAGACGCCATTTTGGTAATTGGCGCTCTAGTTGTTTGGCACACAGGCTTAGTTATATGCACGTGACACAGACGCGCAGTGGATGCGCGCAGTGGGCGCTCGCAGTGGGCGCTCGCAGCGGGCGCGCCGACGGCTCACCTAAGGCAAGACCGTCTGCGCCCATCAGCGTCCCGGAAGCGGCCAGCGCCAGGCATGCTGCCCGTTTTATCCCGTCATATGAGGTCCCGCTCTACTACAGTCGTAACAAACTGCTGGCGCTCAGGCCTAGCCCCTGTAAATTAAATTTTAGATGGGACGTGTGCCTTCATCAGCTGACAATTTGTCAGGAATGCAAGTTCCACCTTGGCCCAGAGCTGCGGGGGGGGGAGCAATTGAGTGGCGCTCCCTCTGCTGTCAAAGTGAGTCCTACCATCAGAGCTGGGTTGATAAACAGCCGTTCGCTGGTGAAACACCACCAGGACCTATTTGACCTTATCTTGGACCAGCACCGTGACCTTCTGTTTATCACAGCGACCTGGCTGAATGGATCCTCCAATCCAATTGTTCAGCTGGCCATCCCAGAAGGATTCAGAATCTCGCGGACTGACCGCTATAGCGGTAGAGGGGGTGGTGTTGCTATCGTATATAGGGACTCTTGGGAGTTCATTCCGGAGAAGAATATAGTGCTGGGGGAGGGTGAGTTTTTGGATTTCACCATTGTCTTCTCGGCTCAATCTACGTTGGGAGGGACGTTAGTTTACAGGCACACCGACTCTGCGGGCCCTTTATTAGTGGTCTGGAAGATGTTATTGTCCCCCGTGCCCTGTGTTTTTCACAATATCTCTTTTTTGGGTTATCAATATCCACCTGGGCCAGACAGAATTGGAGAATACCTGTGATCTATTGGACTCCTTGAATTTGGCCCAGCTTACTCAATGGGTTAGCTTGCCCACCCATAGTGGAGGCCATATCTTAGACCCCATTTGTTCTAACTTTCCTATCACTATTGAAGATCCACTTCCAGTCCCTTGGTCCGACCATTGCTTATCCTGCTTTACGTGAGCTGTGGCAGGAAGGGCCACCGACTATCAGGCCAGGCCAAGCGCTGCCACCGTTTAAATCGATTTGGTAGCCTTTAGCCTTATTTTGAAAGATTCCAGGCCCGTCCTCCCTGCTGACTTGAGAGGGGCTTTGGCCAGCTTCACTGATTGGATCGGGCAGGCAGTTGACAGTCTCTCGCCGCCTTCGCGCCGCATCCGTCATAGGGATCCTCCCTCTAAACCTTGGTTCTCAGCTGACTTGAAAACACTTAAGCAACATTGTAAAAAGCTGGAATGTGGCTGGAGTATGGACCACTGTCCAGGGGCTAAGAAGACTCTCAGAGAAGCCCAGAAGAGATACTATATGGCCATTAGAAAGGCTAACGGCTCATATTATGCTGAGCGGATTGAGTCACTCAGCAACAATTCAAGGGAAAGATTTTCCATCATCCAGAGTTTCCTGGCCCCTAAGGCTGTGACCACCAAACTCCCTACATCAGATGCCTGGTGGGAAAAGCTGTTTAATTATTTTATTAATAAGATTTGGGCCATCCAGGAAACGTTTGCCAGCCAGATCTCGCCAAGGCTGGACGTTGCTTCTTTGGTTGTGGCACCAGCTCCTGCTTCCATGCTGACAGCCTTCCCCTCCGTTGACTTGTCAGAGTCACTTAAAACTTTGAAATCCATGAAATCCGGGTCGCCATCGGACCCGTGCGTGGCTAGGCTCTTGGCCTCCGTCGCAGAATCGGTCAATCTTGAGGTCAATACACTTGTCAATCTTTCCCTCCAAGAGGCAGTTGTCCCGGTGGAGTGGAAACAGGCGAAGATCCTTCCGCTTCTAAAAAAACGTTGCTTGATCCTGGGGACCCAGTTAATTATCGCCCTATTTCTCTGCTCCCCTGTGAGCGAAAATTGCGATTCTCATATTTACATGACTCTACTCCTGCTCTTTAATATCTACATCACTCCTCTGGTTCAATTAGTGGAAGAGCGGGGTGCCAAGATCGTTGCTTACGCCGAGGACACCCAACTTCTGTTCACCTGAGGCAAATCGGAGTTTTCCACCTTGAAGGGGAAAGAGTGTCTGACTGCTGTTTTCCAATGGCTCTGCGCCGCCCAACTCAAATGTAATGAGGATGAATCCGAAATCCTTCTTTATGGAAAATGTCCCCCCGGTTTAGGGAATCTTTCTGGCCGTCTGACTAGCCTATGCCATCTTCTTCTGGACTACCAGTTAAAAATCTGGGCGTCTGGTTCGACAAGCAGTTGTCCTTCTCGACCCAGATTAAAAAATTGGCTGGGAGTTGCTTTGGGATTTTAAAATCCCTCAAGAAATTCCTTTCAATGCTACCAAGGACAGCGAAGGAAACAGTGACTCGGGCTCTGATCTTTTCTCGAGTAGACTATGCCAATGGGCTGTAGATGGGCCTTCCTGACTACGGGGCATATTATCAAGGGGGTTTATCTCTGCTTTTTTGGCTTTAAAAGCCAAGAAAGCGGAGATAAAATTATCTCCCTATTACCTAGCTGTCGCTAACACCAGTTAGCGACAGCTAGTAGGAGATAGCGACCATCTTGGGCCCCACTTTGCATGTCAGTGATATTTATCACTAATGACATGCAAAGTGGTCGTGCCAAGATGTTAGTGACTGAAAACAGTCGCTAACATCGCTATCTCCTATTACCAACTTTTGGAGATATTCGCGCCAAGCGCGAATATCTCCAAAAGCTAACACCTGCCCCTGAGCAGTTCTTAGCCATGTTATCCAATAAGAGGTGGATAACATGGCTAAGAGCATTAGCTCGGTAATGCATGAATATCGCTGACTTTTCAGCGATATTCATGCATTGCAGCGATTTTTATCGCATTTGCGATAAACCTTGGTAATACCAAGGTTTATTTGCGGTAAAAAATCGCCGCAGCTCAGCGGTAAATTTTTTTCTCTAACCAAGCAATACGATAATTATCGCTATTGCTTGGTAATATGCCCCTACATCTATACTACTATTATAAAGAGAGAAGTCTGAACTTTGAGCCAGGTAAACTACAAAAGTACACCACCAATCTAAACACCCAAGACATCTATGAAAACCTCAGGGCAAGCAGAAGGACATAGGCGATATAAAAATAAAAAATATACGTAATTTAAAACATTTACGAATAAAAATAAAGTAGTCCCTAAAAAGTAGCGCCGGCCAC
Organism: Lissotriton vulgaris; assembly: GCF_964263255.1. Taxonomy (NCBI): domain Eukaryota; kingdom Metazoa; phylum Chordata; class Amphibia; order Caudata; family Salamandridae; genus Lissotriton; species Lissotriton vulgaris. The sequence goes on from NW_028241621.1 coordinate 119,043, forward strand.
GACGTCTGCGTGATGACATCGGGAGCCCGGGGAGGAGCGGCGTTCAGGAGCAAGAGGAAGAGCGGAGGACATGAGCGTGGGAAGGAGCTGTGGAGGACAAGCAGAAAGGAGCGTCGATAAGCGGAGGAGCAGTGGCAGCGCGGGGAGGAGCGGCGGATGAGGTAGTGGACAAGCGGTCAGGGGCGGCGAGAAGCAGAGGAGCAGTGGAGCGGTAAACACAGCAGCGTGGGGAGGAACGGCGGATGAGGTAAGTCAAGCAGCCGCGGGTGGGCAGCGAGGGACGGGTGGGGGCCATGAACAGAGAGTGAAAGTCGGGACGTCGGGGGAAACAAAGCGTGGGCAGAAGCGGGCGCTCTGCTGCGCCTCTCCTGCTGCTATGCTAGCCCCGGGCAAGGCCGGGGCGGGCTGCTAGTTCTTAATAAATTGCAGGTGGTCGAGAATGCAGCGGCTAGGCTGGTGCTCAACATTCCCACTAGAAAGAGCGTTAAGCACCATCTGCGTATGCTGCATTGACTACCGGTTATGAAACACGTTAAGTTCAAGGCCCTGGTCATAGCACGTCATGCTTTGTATGCTGAAGGACCCATATACCCCAGGAAGCACTTTGCTTTCTCCACGCCTGCCAGACATTTGAGATCGTCATCTCAGGGGCTTGCACAGGTTCCTCCTGTGCGCCTTCAAAGAATGGGTGGCGGATCTCTTGCCGTGAGGGCAGCCGCGGCTTGGAATTCCTTGCCCCTTTCCCTGCGCTGCCTCCAGGAGCTGGGGCAATTTAAGAAACAGCTCAAAACTTTTCTGTTTTAATTTCTTCTTAACTGGCACCTCATTGCCTCGCGCCGGGACACTCCCAGGAGTAGCTGCGCACGTTATAAAAACCCAATAACATAACACAACATATATCTTGAGTTTGAGAAATGATGCGGTGTGCGCGCGATTCTAACACATGGGGCCCGATTCACAGAAGTAACTTAAGACAAAATCCTAAACTTACTACTTTTGGTATTCACAGAAGTTAGGATTTCGTCTTACGTTCGTTCTAAGTCTGTCTTCAGTTTATCTTAAGACAAACTTAACACAAAATCCTAACTTCTGTGAAGACCAAAAGTAGTAGGTGTAGGATTTTGTCTAAAGTTAGTTCTGTGAATCGGCCCTGTGGTTCTGGTGGGTGTGATTGGCCCCGGGCACATTCACATGTCCCATTTTATTGGCAGATCACCTGACCGGTGAAGCCTGTGATGGGTGGGTGTGAAGGCACCCTCCGGGGAGGGGCAGCCTCATTACGTGTCCAGCAGGACACAACTGTCCTCCCACAATCCACACAAAAGGACAACACATCGAACCTGTGGAAACAAAACAAAAATAAACTGGAAACCACTTGGTCCATCAGTTCTGGAGTCAATCAGCAGGACAGTAGCGGACGCTAGGACTGGTGAAGTTGGCTTCACCAGGACATCTCCGCTGGCATTCACAGTTTAACTTGGTGTGAGACAGGACACGAACGCTGGCTCCGAAATCCTTCAGCCTAGATGCTCCGAGTTGCTGAGCCACCGGTTACTGTGTCTGAAAAAGCGTGGGCTCGGCGCACGGTTTGCGTGTTCTTGTGACTTACTCTCAGTTCTCCCGCTGTGCTGTCATCAAGTCATCCTAGTTTCACCTCAGTGACTTCTTTGTGTCGAGAGATGCGCTCGTTAACGGCCTGAGTTTTCTTGAGCATGCCTTTCTCTCTTGGCCGTTCTTGATCTTAGCTCCTGAGCTTGGTCAATCTTCAGGTTTCCCAATGGGAGCCGGCAGGTCACACTTCCTTCCCTTCTTCCTTCTTGGTGCTTCTGTGTGCACCTTTCGTCCAATTCGAGCGTTGACCTTGCGCAGTGGTTGAGTCTCTTCTTCTGGGTGCAGTGGTCTGCACCTTCTTCAGGACTGGCCAACAGGGCCGCTCAGTGGTTGACTGTCGCTGTAGTCCGGCCACCAGCTTCGGGTACTTGGCTCTTTCATGGTCAGGGCCAGGCATTATACTGAATTACCAACTAACCCGGCAGTATCCTGGCGCCGTTGGAATAAGATATTATATCACGGCACGAAACGCACCCGATTTTGGGCTGCAGTACTAAATCCAAGGTACTCCTCCTTGCCGGCCACACACGAGTGCCTGGGCAATTAGAAGCTAACAACGTTAAGGCATTATTCTAATGTCCTGATGATGGTCCCTATGATTAATAGGGGGACCGAAACGCCGTCGACCTATGTAACACCTTATACAAAACGTGATTGCTATGTGATGTAATGGTGTCCTGCTGATTTTTCTGTACAACTGCATTCTTTACACAGAAAACGTTTGTCTGCCTTAAAAGCCCTTCTTTGTCTGTAACCTACCTTCTGTATATGATCCGTTAGTGTTGGGCACAGGCCTGTGTACCACACTGGTGATTAGTTGAAGGTATTCTGTTTGAACTAAATTGGTTATTGAGTAAACTTGAAGACCTCTGTCCGGCTGGACATGTCACTCAGAATATAGAACTGATTCTGTCTATATTTATTGCTTCTTTTATTCGTGAATGCATGGGACCACTGTTGTTTGAAAAAGGCTGATACAGCAGGGCTGCTGAAGGAGTCACACCGTCTCCTCCCCACCAGGGGGCGCACTGTGCTCTTCTTTCTGTCGCAGCTTCCCTCTCACACTCACAGGCTCACATTCTGCCTGCTGCACAAGTGCTGCTCCCAGCGCCCCTCCCACTGCGCTTTCCTTTTACTGTGGAGGGGGCATCTTCGCAGCATTCGGAGCCAGGATGTGCCTCTCACCGCTTCATACAGAGCAGCAGCATCCTCGGCAGGTAGGACGGATGGGCGATGGTGAGGTATGGTTTTAGAACTGTCCTCATCGACTCTTTAGTGTTGAGGACCCCAGGTCAATATGATAAATAAAGGACTACAGCAACACATGGGGGCATATTTACAAGCCCCTAGCGCCAACAGAGTGTCACTTTTTTGATGCTCCGGTGGCGTTCTATGCTAACCCATATTTACAAGGCTGCGCTTAGCCACTTTGCGTGGCTTAACACAATCTTGCATTTATGGCCGTCTGCAACGCAGTTTACTGCGGCAAAGGGGCGTGCAGTGGGCGTTTCCGTGGATGTTTCCAGCAACACCCATGTTTATTTGACGCTGCTCCAGATTTACAAGGATCTGTGAATCTGAGGCAGCGCCAAAAACTAACACCTTTCAAAAGAAGGCATTAATGTAGCGCCACGAGGAGAAATACTTTTATTTCTCCTCATTTTTGCACTTTCTAAGTGTGCTGCATAAGGAGCAAAGCACCATTAATGATTGTTTTTGTGTGGAAAGGGCCCTTCCTGCGCAAATGCAATCATCCCTGCAACGCATGCACCCATGTGCCATGGTGCAAGGGGGCCTGCGTTGGCGCTAGGCAGCTTTATTAGCGCCGCCGCAGGGGTGAGCACAGGGATGCACCGTATTCTTGTTAATATGTCGCATCTCTGCATTTTGAAAAGGACGCAGCTCTGCGCAGCAAAACTGGTTGCGGGCACCACGCTACATCATTTCCATATAAATATGCCCCATGGGGCGGCATCATCACGTGCCCAGCAGGACTCTACAACCTCTGCGCCTATGTATTCATGGGGATTCCGTTATTGGCCCACAGTGACCCCGTGCATTAATGCAGGGTATTGCCCCCTGTGTATTCTGGTGATTGTCTGTTTAACTCTGGGAGTTTAATTGACAACTTTTGTGTCACACTGTTCATGTGTGTGCTCTTCAAGCGTGTGAGTCCTCTTACGCCCTGGCCATAGATGTTGAACTTGTTACCTTCTGTGACAGGGCTACCATTTGCAATCCGCCCCTGCAACCCACTGGGGCAGACTTACTGATATTTTGCGCCGGTTTGCAAGACAAAAGTGATGAAAACAGGTTCAAATGTTTTTGGGGGGATTTACGGCACTGAAAAGTTGTCTGAGAGTAACCCAAAGCAGTGCTTTGCACTTCCTTGCATCGCTTTGCGCCAAGGTGCAGTCCATGGGTGGTAAATGGGTTACCGCGCTACCAGCAATAATAGGGAGGGATTTGCGCCAAAAATAATTCCTCATTGAGGCAGTCATAAAAAGGAAAAATGTTTTTATTCTTAAACTGCTTTATGACTTTACATGCGCGCTACATTGTACAGCACTTATCCAAAGTGGGAAAAGTTTTAAAGTTTGTATTAGCGCAGTGTGTTGTACTGGAAAGGTACCCGTCCAGCCCAAAACCTACACTAGACTTAATGACATAATGCAAACTTTGCACTGTGGTGTACGGGTGAGTGTGTGGTGCGAGGCAGCCTGAGTGTGCGCCAATGCTACGGAGAGAGCAGGAACGTTCCACATCTTAGTAGTTATGGTGCTGTTCTGCTCTAACCCTCTCACGCAGCGCTGAGCAGCGCAGCTTACTACCCTGAGGAGGCGCTGACACATGTATGAGTAGGTAGCACACTACTCCGTGAGAACCTCACATTAGAGACTTTGTCATGCATAAAGGAATCATTTCCCATGCTTTATTACACCGTTGTCATCCTGCGTCACACATTTGTCATGCGGTATCACACAGTCGCCATTCTGTGTCACACAGCTGTCAGGTTGTTTATTATCCAGTTGTCACGCTGTATCACACAGATATGCTGTGTATGACTTAGTTGGCATGCCATTTGCAAGCAACGCATCATATAATTTGTTGTGCATTTTTCTCTAAATGGATGTCACAAACTGTTCTGTAATTAAATGTAAGTAGTCATTATGTGAGTATTACATAGACTTTGTGTGCACTGGCGTACAGCATGTGAACAGATCAAGGTCAGGCATTTGTGCAGTTACCAAGGTGATAGTCTGGTACAGTGCTTAATTTCAGCCGGTGGTTTCCGGAGCTTGGCACCAGCACTTACTGGCAACACTGATGCTTATGACAGTCTACCACATGGTGGCGCTGTTTGTATAGTTTGGAGATTAGCACATTAAAAGTTGTTTATTAATTCAATGTAAATTAAAAATGGCTATTACCTCCTGCCCAAGCCATTCTTATAGCTTTGGGGACCTGGCGCAGTCTGAATTGTCACAGTTGTAGCAGTGCAATTGTTAGTGGCGGTGTTGATACTGCAAGTGGAAGTCGACTCCTGACAAGCACCCGGGCACTTTTTTTTTACAAATTCACCACTGATCTGGTAGCTTGAAGGATATTGTGCATCAAGGTCACACAAGGGCCATGCAGGAGAAGAAGTGTGTATCGCAATTATGCAGCATTACCTAGAGATGTCCAGAGGAAAGCAAAGCTTCTCTCCTTCGATTGCAAGCAGACGGTATTGACATATTGTTCAGTTTGTGCCCACTGGTGCCCATGCCACCCAAAGTGAATATTAGCGTACTTTGTCTACCTGTTTGCATTCCTTTGATCATTTCACACAACCATACCTGATTTTATTGCACATATTGTTAAATCGCATACCAAGCAGTTACCACTGGAGGGGATGGCAGAGGTGACCGCCTGGACATTCCACACATTACGTTCACAACGCATGAATGTACAGGTTGCCAACATCTGATGTTCCTTATTCTTAGCACACTGCACGCGAGCACGGAAGATGCAGAGCAGGTTGTGAGTACTTATAACACGGCTCATAGACTTTTGGCGAGTGAGTGGAATGGGTTGGAATGAACCTTATTTCACAGTGTAAGAGGCAGGCAGTCCCTGCAGCAGGGTGGTAAGGCACCACCTGTGCCCCGTCGTAGAGGAAGTTACGCCTCATTGTAAGATGGCCACCGTGGCATCAAGGGGTGCTACCTGGAACCAGCTGCCCTCGCCCTGGAAGGATGCCATCTGGGAGACACACCTCAGGGTAGGCACGTGTCTATGTTTTTGCAGTCTGATGGAATGTTCCAGCATATGGTGATAGTTACAAATTACCCCCAAAGAGTGGGGCCTTTAAGTGACCCTATATCATGTGACCCTGCAATGCTCAGAGTTCTTCCCAGCATGCTGTGTGGGCACCGAGGTTGTGCGGCTTGTCCAGCATCCATTTTGAAGCATCTGCACCACTGTTGGGGTCATGCCCCTTCCACCATCATCAGTGTGACAGAGGTAGAACTGGACCCAAGGTCTCTGCCACATTATCGAAGTGGAAATAAAGCCCTGTGCTTATGTTATGTGTATTTGTAAACTGTACTCTCCCAGGCAAGGGCATCCTGGTGCTGAGGAGGTGTGTGTCCAGCCCTGCCTAGGGTAGGCTGGTGGTTACTCAGCCCTGAGGGTATCCTGGTGACGAGGAGGTGTGCGTCCAGCCCTGCCTAGGGTAGGCTGGTGGTTACTCAGCCCTGAGGGTATCCTGGTGACGAGGAGGTGTGTGTCCAGCCCTGCCTAGGGTAGGCTGGTGGTTACTCAGCCCTGAGGGTATCCTAGTGCTGAGGAGGTGTGTGTCCAGCCCTGCCTAGGGTAGGCTGGTGGTTACTCAGCCCTGAGGGTATCCTAGTGCTGAGGAGGTGTGTGTCCAGCCCTGCCTAGGGTAGGATGGTTACTCAGCCGTGAGGGTATCCTCAGGAGGTGTGTGTCCAGCCCTGCCTAGGGTAGGATGGTTACTCAGCCGTGAGGGTATCCTGAGGAGGTGTGTGTCCAGCCCTGCCTATGGTAGGATGGTTACTCAGCCGTGAGGGTATCCTGGTGCCGAGGAGGTGTGTGCCAGCCCTGCCTAGGGTAGGATGGTTACTCAGCCCTGAGGGTGTCCTGGTACCGAGGAGGTGTGTGCCCAGCCCTGCCTAGGGTAGGATGAAATTTGGCCTGGGTCAACTCGCGGAATTACACTTCAGGGAATTCCGCAGAGTTGCAGAAAAACTCAGTGAGATTCTGCAAGAGTCCACCAATGGGCAGGAAATGCACGTTGCGCTCCGATTTTATTGGTGGCAGCATGTTCACATGCTGAAAAATGAGTGTGCAAGAGCACACGCCATTGACTTGATTTTGCTGCCACTCAAGTGGAAAATCGACTCAAGCAGCAGTCACTAGCGCCCGCGTTTGAAAATCTCGCAAAGTGTCCTCCTAGCAACCGGAGATCACACCAGAGGTCACCTAATCTCACTTGCACTTGCCAGTTCACATTCTGGAGCCTTGCGTTGTTCCCGTTGTCATCGCATTGCTCGAACAGGAAAAATTTCCAGCACACGTGATTGGCAGAATTTGGTGGGAACTCCGCATCACAAGAGTAACACAGAGTCACCAAGGGGCATATCAGCAACAAGGCGATAAAAAATTATCGCTGCTTTAACGTCCGTTTTCGGACGAAAAGCAGCGATAATTTTATCGCCTTATCAGCAAGGTCACGCTATCGCGTGAAACCTTGCTTTTTCGCCCTTTCCCTTACCGCCCAGTTTTGCATCTCTAAATAGATGCAAAGTGGGCGTTCCTGCCCTGACATGACTGGAGAAAGTCGCTAAGCGACATTTCTCCTATCATCAAGCCCCATGCTATGAAGCATAGCGGCAAGAAAAGTAGCGATAACCCCTGTTATCGCTACTTTCCTTACTGACTTAGCCATAAGCATGGGCGAATTTTGCGAATCTCGCGTTCGCGAATTTTGCGGATTTGCGAACTCGCAATCTGCAAAATCCGCGAATTCTCGCGAATTTGCGGATTTTTTTTTGTGTTCGCGCGGGTTTCTGCCAGTTCGCGAGGGTTTTGTACAATTTCGCAAAACGCGAACTTACCTGTCGGGTCGCAAGTTTCGCGAACTTGTTGTTTCTACGTGTCCAGCCTGTTTGGGACACTCTTCTTCATCACTGCCACTCTCTGTCACCACTGCCACTCTCTGACTACTCATGCCACCCTCTGGCCCACCCATGCCACCCTCTGTTTCATCACAGCACCCTCTGGTTGTCCAGTCAGTGTACATTATTGTGGCAACGCAAGCACACATTCCCTGCCTCAAGTGACCTGAATTAATTTGGGGCTGATTAATGTGTCACAGAATATTTTTTTAGCTGGCACCTGCTTCCTTAGTGCTTCCTGATTAGTGATCTTTTGCACTTGCTAAGTGCTTTCATTGTTGCAAAATTAGTTACAACACCTGCCCTGCCCCAACTGACAATAATGAATTAGGGGCTGATTAATGGATTTGAACCTGCAGCCTGGCTCCTGCTTGTCTCCCTTAGCTGTAATTCAGGACCTTTGTGGCATATGTGTAACTATTCTGAGGTTCAGAGCAGGGTCACATAATAGTTGCAACTGGCAACTGAACTCTGGAGGGGCCCCTCAGGAAGCACTACAGGAAATGGCTACTAATGATGAGCCTGAACTTTTGAACCTGGTAAGTAGTTTCAGTTTTGCTAAGATCGTATTTCTGCAATTTTGCGCTTATTCGCGGGGCGCGAAGTTGTACTGGGAAGCCGCGAACTCACGCGAACAGTGCGAGCAAGCCATGAAATCCGCTGCTCGCGGATTTGCGGATTTTGCGGGAGATTCGCGAATCTCGCGGATTGCGAATTTACCGAAAATCCGCAAAATCCGCGAGCGAAACGGATTTTCCGCCCATGCTTACTTAGCCATGATATCCTATGGGAGTCGGATATCATGGCTGAGTTTGTTTCGCCCTATCATCAAGCTAACGCCAAACTTTGTGAAATTATCGCTGGATTTCCAGCGATAATCTCCCGTTTGGCAGTTTGCGCTAGGATTTTTATCGCTTTTGAGATAAGCATTGCTCATACCACGCTATCTCAGCGATAAAAATCCTTGTTAGCCGGCGATAATTATCCTAGCACTGAGTGCGCTTAGCGATAATTATCGCCGGCCCTTGATGATTTGCCCACAAATTTCTCTAATTCTTATTGAGCATTAAATTTTTGCGCGGGCCAACTCGAAACATATTAGCTGCCATTGGCCAGAATTTGCAATGAAAACATATACATTGCCAACATGTCTGTGCGATGCCTTGAAATTCATGTACCTTATATTTCTGAAACCAATCTTCGTGCCACCTCTTCTCAGTAAGGCTTGTCCACTCGACTACAGCCACTACTACACGGTAGGAAATGATGGGAGTCAAGGGTGACCTTTGGAAGCTTTTGTACTATAGATCTTGTTTGTTCGAAGAGATCAAACATATTCATAATCAAACTTACACAGTGCATGCCACTAATAACGGAGCATGGTGAAAGGGCATGAAAATGGCCTCTACTGGACCAGTAGGGTTGATAGTTTCACATTCCCTACAGCACTGTTCATTTTTACTTTCTTTGTTGAGGCTTTGCCTCATCTGGAACCCTGAAAAACAGCACAATGTATGCTCTGAGACCAAGGATGCATTATTTACACACAGGACATCACCACGCAGAACTCATCCAGACCTTTGTAGAAAACATTTTCTTTCATTTTGTATATATGTACATATGCATGAATTTGCTGTGATTTTAGATAATTGTAGAACTATTGTTTAAGGTGAAAGGTCACACCACTACCCAAGAGCGAATACATGTTTTAAGGAAGAGTTGCAGGTTACAGCAAAAAGAAGATACAAAGAGGCGGATCCGTCGGCAAGCTTCGCAGTCCTTCAAAGCTTCTCTCAGATGTCTTTCGATGAAGTCCTTGGTGCATCGAGAGGGGCGGGTTGGGGCAGTGGTGTCTTTCTCTCCAAGCAGGGGTCATGACCTCTGTCTTCATATGGGCGCAGGAATGGAGTCATCAGAGGAAGGGGCATCTTCTCTCTCCCTCTTCCTCCTGTGGACTCAGGGCATGCTTCCTTAGTGGGCCGTGTATGCGAGTGCCCGGGGGGCCTGCTCCCAAGGCCTCCATGCCCACTGCACCTCATGCAATAACGCTGCGGCCCATCGGTGCAATACTGTCCCAGTGATTCCTCTGCTCTATGGTGGGTGATAAGCGCAGTGACAGCTCGTCGTGAGTGATCTGGGTGCACTGAGGCTATTGTTGCTTCAGGAGTGAGTGTCTCTCAGACAATCAGTGTGGGCGATTGGGCAGTAGGCTTATCTGTGCATAAGGATATAATTTTTGTATTATGATTCAATCATTGTAAATAAATATTACCACTGTTTGGAAGTCAGACTTTTCCTACAACTCTTTGTGTAGAATGTGAGAGTTCGGCTACGCTTCACAATCCTGGGGGCGGAGGTGCAGGGAGTCTCAATGCTCCGCATTGGCACGCGTTCAGGACGCCATCTTGTGTGGGCTCGTGTCTGTGAAGGGAGTGTATGTTTGTGTGCGTGTAGTCGGGGGCGCAGCTTGGACAGCGGGAAGGCACAAACACGCAGGCGCGAGCTGAAGTCAGCAGGTGGGAAAGGGTCATCGTAAGGCCGCCATTTTACTTTCCTCGGTCTGACTATGAGGTTACTGAATAAGTACTACAAGAGGTTTATGTACACTGACCTAGGGGAGCCGCAGCTGCAGAGAGCACGCCACCATTATAGACAGACAACGCTCGGCTTGGGGGTGAGGGGTGCAGTAGGGTTGGAAATAAGCAGATGCAGTGTGGTTTGACTCTCGCGCCCTCTTTCTCGCTTGTTGTCGGTTCATCTTGCCAGTCCTTGCTGCTCACTTCATGTCGCTCTCCTGCTTATTTCTTGTAGTTTCCAAACTGTATAGCCAGGCGGTCGTTCACGCAGCGGAACGTGGCGGGCTGCACTTCCCAGTACGGCACAGGGTTGTTGAAGAGGCTGATGCCATGGTAGAAGGCCCGCTTCACCCCAAAGCCGACAGGGCAGAAGTCGTTCACACCAATGGCTGTGATATTGTTGGAATGAAGATAGACGACCTGGGTGAGGGAGAAACAAAAGCGAGAAGTTGAGTGTTTAAGAAGGCTAGGGATTGTTTCCCAGTAGGCATAAAACAAAAATGCAAATGGAAATGCAGCGTAATTTGTACTTTAACATGACGTATATTCAGTAGGCCTGGGCGGTAAGTTCCATTCCGCTCGCTGAATTTGCTGCAATTTGGGTAATTTCACGATCCGTGGAGAACGAGGAATTACCAAAAATTCTGCGATCCGCGGCTTCGCAGAATTTTGTTTGTTCGCGCTTTCAAAATGCATGCTTGCAAGATATTTCCCCCCGAGCACGCAAACAGCATCCGCGAACAGGAAAAAAAGCATTGCGAATGGGCGGAACAAGCAACAGCTTCCTGTCTCTGACACAGCCCCCTGTCTCTGACACAGCTTCCTGTCTCTGACACAGCCCCCTGTCTCTGACACAGCCCCCTGTCTCTGACACAGCTTCCTGTCTCTGACACAGCCCCCTGTCTGTCACAGCCCCCGTCTCTGACACAGCTTCCTGCCTTTGGCACAGCCCCCTGTCTCTGACACAGCTTCCTGCCTCTGGCACAGCTCCCTGTCTCTGACACAGCTCCCTGACTTTGACACAGCCCCCTGTCTCTGGCACAGCCCCCTGTCTCTGGCACAGCCCCCTGTCTCTGACACAGCTCCCTGACTCTGTCACAGCTCCCTGTCTCTGACACAGCCCCCAGTCTCTGATATAGCTTCCTGCCCCTGGCACAGCCCCCTGTCTCTGACACAGCTACCCCTGTCTCTGACACAGCTTCCCGCCTCTGGCACAGCTCCCCCTGTTTCTGACACAGCCCCCTGTCTCTGACACAGCTTCCTGTCTCTGACACAGCTCCCTGTCTCTGACACAGCTTCCTGTCTCTGACACAACCCCCTGTCTCTGACACAGCTTCCTGCCTCCGGTACAGCTCCCTGTCTCTGACACAGCTTCCTGTCTCTGACACAGCCCCCTGTCTCTGACACAGCTTCCTGCCTCTGGCACAGCCCCCTGTCTCTGACACAGCCCCCTGTCTCTGACATAGATTCCTGCCTCTGGCACACCTCCCTGTCTCTGACGCAGCTTCCTGTCTCTGACACAGCCCCCTGTCTCTGACACAGCTTCCTGTCTCTGACATAGCCCCCTGTCTCTGACACAGCCCCCCGTCTCTGACACAGCTTCCTGCCTTTGGCACAGCCCCCTGTCTCTGACACAGCTTCCTGCCTCTGGCACAGCTCCCTGTCTCTGACATAGCCCTCTGCCTCTTGCACAGCTTCCTGTCTCTGACACAGCCCCCTGTCTCTGACACAGCTTCCTGCCTCTGACACAGCCCCCTGTCTCTGACACAGCCCCCCCGTCTCTGACACTGCTTTCTGCCTTTGGCACAGCTCCCTGTCTCTGACATAGCTTCCTGCCTCTGGCACAGCCCCCTGTCTCTGACACAGCTTCCTGTCTCTGACATAGCCCCCTGTCTCTGACACAGCCCCCCGTCTCTGACACAGCTTCCTGCCTTTGGCACAGCTCCCTGTCTCTGACATAGCCCTCTGCCTCTTGCACAGCCCCCTGTCTCTGACACAGTCCCTCTCTCTGACATAGCTTCCTGCCTCTGGCACAGCTCCCTGTCTCTGACATAGCTCCCGGCCTCTGGCACAGCCCCCTGTCTCTGACACAGCTTCCTGCCTCTGACACAGCCCCCTGTCTCTGACACAGCCCCCCCGTCTCTGACACTGCTTTCTGCCTTTGGCACAGCTCCCTGTCTCTGACATAGCTTCCTGCCTCTGGCACAGCCCCCTGTCTCTGACACAGCTTCCTGTCTCTGACATAGCCCCCTGTCTCTGACACAGCCCCCCGTCTCTGACACAGCTTCCTGCCTTTGGCACAGCTCCCTGTCTCTGACATAGCCCTCTGCCTCTTGCACAGCCCCCTGTCTCTGACACAGTCCCTCTCGCTGACATAGCTTCCTGCCTCTGGCACAGCTCCCTGTCTCTGACATAGCTCCCGGCCTCTGACACAGCTTCCTGTCTTTGACACAGCCCCCTGTCTCTGACACAGTCCCTCTCTCTGACATAGCTTCCTGCCTCTGGCACAGCTCCCTGTCTCTGATGCAGCTTCCTGTCTCTGACACAGTTCCCTGTCTCTGACACAGCTTCCCGTCTCTGGCACAGCTCCCTGTTTCTGATGCAGCCCCCTGACTCTGACACAGCTTCCTGTCTCAGACACAACCCCCTGTCTTTGACACAGCTTCCTGTCTATGGCACAGCTCCCTGTCTCTGACATAGCTCCCGGCCTCTGACACAGCTTCCTGTCTTTGACACAGCCCCCTGTCTCTGACACATATTCCGGCCACGAAAAGAAAATAAAGAAATACTACAATTCCGGACCCAACCACTAGATGGCGGAATAATGCACAGCATAGTGAATCCAGAAAAGATTCACGCTGCAAAAATAAATATAAAGCTTCTGCATTCAATCTTTTACCTTCCGTTGCTGTATCGTGACCGTAGGTGCAGTGACTTCCACCAGGATAAGAGCATCGCTCTGGTAATCACACACTACATCGACGCACTTCCCGCAGAGGCCAAACAGCAACACATCATTTGTCCATACAAGTTCACTGTATGGTACACTGTGGGACGTGTCTGCTAATGTGCTTTGTCACCACATCAGGGATACGAAGCGCTACACTACATAAATGTAAGACAAGACACGGGCCACAGCTCATTGACTCAAGCAGTGCACCCTACCTCTAATGCAGATCCCACTTTTAGAACAGCTCCCCTTCGCTGGAACAGCTTCATGTGTCTACCACAGCTCCCTGTCTCTAGCATGGTTACCGGTCTTCAGTACAGCTCCCTGTCTGTAACACAGCTCCCCTTCGCCAGTACAGCTCCCTCTCTTTACCATGGCTCTCCAATTTCTAGACAAGTCCTTGTCTATTGCACATCTCTGCTTCAGCAACCTGTCTCTGACACAGCTCCCTCTCTAGTACATCACTCTGTCTTCAGCACAGTCTTTAATCTCTTGCACAGCTCTTTGTGGCACACAGCTCTGTCTCTCACTCAGCTCGCTGTCTCCAGCACAGTTCTCCATCTCTCGCACAGCTCTGCCTCTCACTCAGGTCCCCGTCTATAGCGCAGCTCTCTATCTTTAGAACAGCTCACCTATGAATCTGCTACGCTCCCCTACTTACGATTTGTCTCTTATGTGTCTTAAGTGTACTAAGGATGTGGCAGCCGGTGTTTCTTTGGCACAAAGGTTATGGATGGATGATCCGCCCGCTGTATTATTATTCCATTATATCCTATGGCACTTGTAATACGGCGGACATGATAAAATGAAGGGACGATGCCTGGAGGAGTGGTGGTGCGAAGACAAGGCCCGGCGGGCAGCAGCAGAGCGCAGGGACTTACCTGCAGGTACTTGAGGTCGGGGAGGCCTGGGGGCACTCTGGACAGCTTGTTGTGGTCCAGGTGCAGCTCCCGGAGGGTGGGCATGAAGGGCAGGCTCCCGTTCTCAATCATCCGGATCTTGTTGTGCCCCAGTCCCAGCCTGGAAAGTCAGGTACAGAGAAGGCATGTTTATTTACATGAGCGGAAGTTACCGTCGCCCAGTATGAACAGGTACATGTATGAAATCACCAGGGAGAACGCGTCTGCACCCAGGACAGGTTCACTGGGTTTCTTTCTATGATTTGTTCATGGGGGAGAGGTTTGGCCACTTTGCATCACGGTAGTTAAAGGGACATTCCTTTGATCGCACAATATACATGAAGGAACGAGGACTGGCCACGACTGCCAAACTCAAACTTGTAGATATCGATTAATCAACATGCCAAAGCCCTTTAATCCAAGACCCCTGTTCACCTGGCTACACACTAACTCTGCGATACAAAAGGGGATGATCGACGGAGCGTTTGAGCAAATCAAACACTCACCTCCAGTCAATTGATCTGGGTTTAATCCATCACCGCTCTTTAGCCCACTCTGCCACCCCAGCTCAGACATGGCCATATGCAAATCAGTCTGACCCTGTGCCTCATGGGAACAGTCCAGCCCGAACTGCCAAGCCATGTCTTCCCTGGACCGGAAACAAGCATGTCCCTGTAGTAATCCTGATGAAATGCGTCTCTATCAAAGAACCCCTTAGTGAGGCATTTGAGTTGGATTTATCGTTGTCTGTGAAATGATTTGAGATAAGACCAACAACTTCCTCTCCGTGTGATACGAGCCCGTGCGGCCTTGTACCTCTGGTAAAATGGTGCCTCAGGAATAGAAAGAGAATATAATGTGAAAAGGCTCCTCCTTTGAGAAAGAGGTGTAAGACAGGCGTGTATGTCAAATGTTTGGAATCTGGCGCACAGGGGCAGTTGGCACTACGACACTTTGTTTAGGAAAGAGACAGAGCCCGCCCTGACTGCACCTTTCCCTGGTTCACATATGCGGGAGCAGGACAGAAGCTGTGCAGAAATAAAACAGCATTAAAACTGGCACACATTTTAAGGGACGTTGACCAGCCTGCGCATGAGTAAAATGAGGATTACACTAACCCTGGACAATAAACTCTGGAGATTTGCTAGCCGCTACACCCACAACGCCTTGGTAAAACAACTTTACCTTTACATGCTAAAGAGCATATCACCAATTCACAAGAGTGGGCTTTGAAAAATGTAGACAACGAGAGAGGTGATGATTTTGGGGTCTCCCTAACCTAGGGAGAGGACCAAACAGATGTCTTGAACACAAAGAGAACATCATGCTGAACGATTCGTTGGTGGTCCCATCCTCCTAGGACCACCCCAAGCAGAGTTATGGGCAACAATACAATGCCAACCAAAGGCCCTGCAAAGCATTATATTCTCGAGTGCAGTGAATATTATAGTATTAGCTCTCGGCTGAGCCAGGAGAGGGCTGCCCCTTGAGGAATGTTTTGATATTGGATGCTATAATATTCGCGGCACCCTAGAATCTCGTCCCATAATGCTTTGCAGGGCCTTTGGTTGGGATTGTGATTATATTGTATCATATTGTATCATTCACAAGTGAGGCACTACCCGGTGGCATTGACTGGTCTTCAACTCAGCCTGTCCTCCTAGGGCGGCCGGACTCTAGGCTCACAATGTGTTGACTAGCAAACTACAACACGTGCCGGAGGGTCCACCCACTCACCCC